>NC_056739.1:1992211187-1992383687 GCF_019279795.1 Protopterus annectens
TGAAGCTGTGGGTGCTTTGGGATTAATTAGAGAGGTCTTTCCTACAGCCACAACACTCTTTCCTCACTGAAATTGTTGGCAGCAATTATCAAGATATGGGATTAAGGCAAACAGTGGGAAAATGTAGTTCTAAGGGAAGCGGAAAAAACATGGGCAGACACCTAACCTTAAGAAAACATTTTATGTTGGTTGCTCAAGGATTCTCTTGAGCTGCGACTCTGATACTAGGTCTTCGGCTTTTCCCGGTTAGGGGTCGCCACAGCAGAACTCCTTTCCGCTAATGATTGGCAGTAGATTTTAACAATAGTTACTCACATACAGGAGATCTTTGTAAAGGGTGCAACACAATGGCACCAATGTTCAAAGTACTGCAGTCGCATACTGCAGTGAGGATTAATTAATCCCACACAAATATTAAGCAGTCATGAGACCTAGAATAATTACTGTACTGAACAGTGTGTTTGAGCCACACCTTCAAGCAGCAAAAGGGGAAGTTCTAAGTTAATTGTATTTATTTTATTTTACATTTTTTAACCAGGTAGTGTCTGGCTGGGCAAGTAGCCAATTTTCAGTGGAGACTCGAGGAAAAAAGCTCCATAACAGTAGTACAAAAAGATAATTTTACAAAGATTTACAAAGAATGTACAAAAGGTTAACAGTTGCCTACAATCGCAGTTTACAAAAAGAGAATGTAAACAGAAAACATTACATTTCCTAAGCCTTACTGCAGACCTTAATAGTTGCAGCTTACAAATAAGACAGTTGATACATATTTAAAATGAATGGATTTGAATGCTAAATAAATCTAAACAGGTCAGAAAGAGTAACATCACTGAGTGATTGTGCTGTGGCACTAGCATTAAATATTGTGTTCTCAAGTTTGTGTAACTAGATTTTTAGGGGTTCGTATCTCAAAGTAGTCAAGTTGAGTGAGTGTGTATGATCAATCTGAAGACAATTTTAGAACCTGCTGGAGGGGTGGATTTGGCTCCCAGAGGTTACCACACCTGTGGAACAGACTCTCAATTCATGTAAAGCAGAGAACCTTTTTGGTCCTCTTCAAGCACAGTCTGGATGATTGAATGGGTAACCGTAAATTCACCCTGGGGGTTCCACCTGTGTCTCTGCTGGATACATGAGCAATAGGTGCTTATCATGGAAACAAGGTCAGAACTTGTTAGTCTTGTAAGGGCCCTAGGCTCATTAGCCTAGTAACTTCCTATGATATTATGATCCTGTGATTTAGAACTGCTAGGTCTAGAGAATTGATAGGTGGCAGCTATTATATTTTGCAGCTCTTAAATTTCTTACAATCAGTGGACAGTAATTTGCAACTTAACAGACTAATGTAATGTCTAAAGGAAGTCTAAGTAATTCAGAAAGAAATGTTGTTCAAATACAGAGTTATGAGGGAGGTACAGGTTGAAGGCAAGGGTTGTAATGACAGATGTTTGAGGAGCCTTTTATGGTTAAATATTCTGAAATGGGTAGTTTTATCATTATTGGTTCATACATTTTGTTTCATTGCTTACTGGAAGAATGTTCAAAGCTACAAATGTATAACCTACTCTAACAAGTGTAAATGTTTCTATGTGAAACTAGCTGTTTTTTGTTTATCAAATGGCACATTGTGTTGTAAAATCTGAAAGCAGTGTTAGCATAATTGCCTTTGGTGCAGAAGGGATTTCTTTAGTGTGGAATTCAGATGATTTTACATCTGCAGAGCTTGTGAGTATGGAGTAATATTGGTGGATTATAATGACAGAAGTCTTGAGTGGCCTTTTATGGTTGAAAATTTCTGAAATGGTTAGTTATTGGTTCGTACATTTTGTTTCACTGCTTATAAAAATAATGTTTAAAACTACAAATTTAAAACACTTTCTAACAAGTGGTGCTATATTATACAAGGAATATAATTCAATGCAATCAAGAAGGTGAGTCAAAGAACAAATACACGTATGCATGGCCCTAAAAAATGTGTGAAAGGAGTCTGTTTTGAAAACAGCCCAAAGGTAAACTTAATTCTTCACTGGCCAGATGCATTTTCTATGAATGTGGGTTTTCATGCTGTTTCAATGAATATGAATTTTTCCATTTCAATGAATGTGAATTTCAAGGGCAGAGAAGTTTATTGCTTATGCTAAGTCTGCTTTCATTGCGAGACTGTATTGTTTAGCAAATGGCTACCTGTGTGTGTGCTATTTTATTTAAATATCTGTAATGACTGTAGAAGCAAATAAGAGAATAGTACGCGTGGCAACTGGTGAGAAATAACCAAATAATGGAACAGTGGAATGGCAGAGGAGGACGGTGCTGCTGGGGGGAGTGGTTTGCTGCAGGAGCAGCTGCTCTGGGGGGGCAGTCTATTAGCCTGTCTAGGGCTCTGTTTGACCGTGATCTGGCTCTGGTATTTAAAGTAGAAAATTTTATGCAAAAGTAGTTGCAGATCAAGACACCTTGGAATGTAGCTATTCTTCCTATACATGTAAATAATTTAAGGAAATGAATGGATTGGCTTTCTTGGGGAGTGACCCTGTGGGTGTGGCTCAAATAGGGGTGTTTCATGACTGTGGTGTGGGTGGGGCTTAAGGGGCGCCTGAGCACTACCTCGCCTAGGGCGCCATTTCGGCTAAGGCCGGCCCTGGTTGTAGTGACATGTTTGCAAGAATATGATGTGAGGTATATTATAATTAGGCCTAAATGAAGAAAGAAACATCAAAATGAGCATATTAAAACATAGAGCAACAAATAATGTAATTCCCTAACACATACATGGAATTAAAAAAAATTCCCAGTTTGAAAGATGAGATAAAATCAATTAAACTGTTTTTCCAAACCATCATGAACATACCTATCAGCTCTAAAGTGTACTTGTAAAGAGACTTGTGCTGTAAACATACAATTGATTGATCAGTTTCCACCAAGTTATTAAAATGTAGTGAGGAAAAAGAAGAAATGCACATATTTTCGTATCTTAAGTTACATATGTAATACTGGATGTTGAGGTTCCTGTCTTTGACATGAATTACTGTACGAGATCAAATGAGTTTAAAAGAAGTACAAAATCTTTATCTAATAGCTAGGTTCAGTAAAAGTTAATATTTTAATTACGTTATCCAAAAATAAACAGGTAAAAAAGACGGTCTCCCCTTTTATAATGTATATAAATATATATATATATATATATATATATATATATATATATATATATATATGTGTGTGTGTGTGTGTGTGTATATGTATATATATATATATATATATATATATATATATATATATATATATATATATATATTAATATATTTCAAAAGACTGGTGCACATATATTAGAAAGTATTGTGAACAATAGTAATGAACATCAAAGGAGCCAATAGCCTGGCTCAGACATTTATATCTAGCTAGAGTCTATGTCAGTCCAACTGAAAGTCTCTCATTGTATTTTAAAACATGTTAACCAAGAACTTGTGTAAAAATATTTGAGATAGTGTAATACGTATATAAAAAACATAAATGATTGCTTGAGCATAGTTCTTCATCAACACTCTAATCTTTTGTTCATCTATATTCTAATCAAGTAAAAGCTGGATGTAAAAATAAAAGCTCCCAAAGATTTCTCTTAGGTTAACATTAAGGGGCTTCACAGTTACCTCAGTGAAATATATTCAAGTATATTTTGTTAAGATGAAGAGATAATGTTGGACTGCATTTAGTTTTATTGGATTAAACGTCTGAATTCATTGTTATCTATATTATTTGTAACAAGAAGTAGTGATTGACCAAATCAATGAAGGGGAAAGTGAGGTGACTACATTAAAATGTGCTTAATGCTGACTGTTCACCAACACTGCAAAATAAAACTTTATGTAAGCTCTTCTTATAATGGTAATAACGCAGCATCATATAGCTACTAATCATTAAGTAAAGGTTAGTGATGATTACATTTCCTATATTATTAAAACAAACTTCTTTACATCACGCTCTATTTCATCTTCTGTTCAGATGCAGATAATTTATTGTCTTATATTCTAAGCATTCATCTTGCATCTATTTATTGTTTCTTTTACTTCTGCAAAGTCGTCTTAACTTGCTCTTGTTTTCTAAACAATCTCGGTTGGAGTGTATTTACATATAATAGAGAAATTTCAGCAAACTTTGTAATAGAGAAGTAAGCTATATGTTCATTAAGAAAAGAAAGCTCATCATTAACTAGGTTGTATTAATGTAACAATGCTTGCAGTTTTTAAGTTTATCACCAGAGGTCAACTCATGTATTTTAATGTATGTTAAATCTAGTTGTTTATACCTTTGTTTACCTCATAAAAGACAGATGATTCTTAGTTTTTCTTGCTCAAGATTTTTAGTTGTAAAAGCTTCTATATAGCCAAATTCTGCTGACTGTACTGGACCTGAGGCCACTATCTTAGTGCAGCTATCTACAGTATCATAATCACATTTAACTGTGTGCTTATTCACCCTAAGAGCTGTCAGCAAACGATTCTGAGAAATACTGTTTAACAGTGGCATCCAGGACCACCTCACACATGTTCTTATCCCCATAGTAATGAAGCATGTGATTTTTTTTTTTTTTTTGCACGTACCTGCCTTAATGTCTTAATGTTTACACTTAGCAGGTCTACAACACCTCCTGTTTTTGTATGTAACTTCCTTGGAGTCTACAGTTGGCAGAGCTAAAACACCTTCTAGTCAAAAATGTTATTAGATGACTCCCATATAGACCCTCTAGTCTCATGCAGCAATATGAAAAAGCTGTTAACCAGGTTCTGCTGTACAAATACTTTGTATTTGTCTTCAGTCTACTAGAACTTCCTTGGCACTGAAGCTTGAGGGTACAGTTATAACAAATTGTTCTCAAAAGCTTGCACAGTTTGCTGTCTTCAAGTATTACATAATCAGGAAACACTACTAGGTACTTTAAATTGTGTGTATATTTATGTTTCTAAGTCTGAACTGATTCAGGCCTATACTTGTTTCTGTCAGCTTTAATTTAAATTAGTAATCATATTAAACTGTTATTTTTCAATTTCTAAACATCAGCTTGAAAATAGTAACTTTTTATATAAATAAAATAATCTAACTTACTTAAAAGCAGCAGTCTGAGTGTTTTTAGCTTTACTTACAAAGTTTGAAGCTAAAGGTGCATCTTCAGTACTGTTCCCTACACTTCCTGTAGGGTGCAACGTAGCAGAATGGACCAACAGCTTCCAGAAGCCTTAGGGGAAGACAAGGCAGTTTAAAAACAGCTTGAGGGTCATCTCGAGGTAAGAAAAAGCTTCACCTCGAATTTAAACAACATTGAGTAAAAATGTCTTAGTGAGGAAAAAGGGAAAAATAAAGCTAAAAAATGGCACCCTGTTTACTAGTGGATGTTAGTGTAACAAATGCTCTAACATTAATAAGACATTACATTGACTATTTATGGTTAAATAAATGAAAAAAAAAACAGATTATTTTATGTAATAAAGTTATTGTGACACTTTATATTATGTAGTTGGTTAAACAAGCTACATAGGTATTTTAATAAACATTTATACATGTATGCAGCATGGAGCCCTCTCCCAATTCACTTAAAGAAGCAGCTACACATATTAGATTTACTAACAATGCCTTATTTAGAAATCAACTCAGTTTTGTTTTTGTTTTCTTTTTGGCTGTAAATTATCTCAGTATGCAATGAGATTAAACTTTTTTAAGCAATTACTTAATAATATTGCAGTTAGTTAACTATTCGCTGTGTATGTTAAATATTAAAACAGCGTTTATTACTATAATGGTGCAGTAAGTATGAATCAAGAGACATTAATCACTAAAAAAAGAACAAAATGTGATTATTTAACATGTGATTCTTTGAAAGATCAATTTTGTAGCAGCTGAAGTCTCAGTTTTTGTTTCTTCTTTTTGACATCATTGCATGTATTTTTCCCAGATGTTCTCTTTAAAGAAGACAGGGAAAAGTCCATATCTTTTGGGATGGTCGTCAGGTTACTGCTTGTTATAAAGGAGATAGCTTCATCCAGGTCATTAAAGATTCTTGTACCAGAAGAAAGGTGCATTTTGATTTTTGCTGGATACAGTATTTGGGTTCTGATGTTGTTTTTTTCCAGATGTTTAACCAGTGGCCAACATTTCTTCCTCATTTCCAGAATTCTCGCAGAGTAGTCATTGTCAAATCTGATGGGGTGTTGGTTAAATTTTAATGGGGCTTTCCTCCAAGCTGTTTTTAACACTAGTTCCTTATCAAGATGAGAGAGAAATTTTACAATAATAGATCTCGGTGTTGCTCTGGGGGATGTGAGCACTGGCTTACCAATTGCCCTATGAGTGCTTTCTATACCAAATGAGAGCCTTTAGTGCAAGTCTAAAATTTTGGGAATCCAGTTATTCAAAAATAAAATCTTGTTCTCACCTTCTGTTTTCACTGGAACTCTGAAAATTCAAATATTGCATCTCCTCTCCCGATTTTCAAGGTCATCAATTTTATTCATTAGACATGTATTTTGTTTGAGAAGAAAGTCTGTATGCAGTTCATCCTCCTTTAATCTTCCATCTGTGTTGGTTATGGCTGTCTCCATGTCCATTATTTTATTTTGATGTTGTTGAAAAAGGTCTCTAAAAACTTCAGTTTGTTTAAAACTGTTTTCCCTTAATTTCTCCAGCTTTTGTTGGAAGTCATCTATCTTCAGTGATAGCGACTGTAGAGTGGAAGACACAAGCTGTAGTTCTTTCCTCAGTGGAGCATCAGATTGTGAAGACTTGGAGCTGTTCATTTTCCTTCAAGTTTAGTCTCAAATAATTTGACAGGAATTGTTTGGAATAAAAACTTCGTTTGTAAAGTTAAAATGTAGATTATTAGTAACTAGATTTTATAAAATTTAAGTATATATAATATATATTAGTCTAATTCAAGTCTATTATATTAATTTTATAGAGCTCAGAAAAAGTGCTGTGCTTAGCTGGCCATCTAGGCTCCACTCCTTCATAATTTCTTTTTTTCTTAACCTCCAAAAATTCGGGTCTGTATTATAAGACCGAAAGTGCATATGTGCAACTACATAAAAGTCAACACATAATGTACGAAACCTGAAAATAGCAAATGGCCACGTAATTGATTTTTTTCCCTAGGAAAAAAACATACGCGGCCATTCGCTAAAAAAAATAATTTAACACCATAAACAGGTGAGGGGCTTTGCCCACCACACCCCCTAACTAAATATACCAACTCAGAGATTGCACTATAGGGAAGGAAAGGGCAACTCCTTGAAGTTGGCCAACTATCTCTTTGCCCTATAAACATATTCATCGAATCGCTTAAATGTGATTCGATGAATATGTGTCGCTGTTTCCGTATTCACTCAGAAGCATTTTCGTCCTTCTAATACAGACCCTAAAATTCATAGGTGTCTTGGTCAATCAGTCAGTGAGTAATTAATACAAAACTATATCAGTTTTTTATATGCTAAAAACATTTAATTTCTTGATGAAGTTGCATAATAAATTCAGCATTTTCCAACTGTCCATGACTGAATCCACAATTACTGTCCCTCCCCTTTTGTCTGGTTTCATAATACATGTGTTGTATTCATGGAGAACTCATGTAAAACATTACTATCTTCTGAACTCGTAAAATAAGTTATTTTTTTTCAGTAAAGTACGTATGTCATTTTGAACAATCAACTCTTAACATAGTGAACACAGAGGGGAGTTGTGGATTAAATACACTGTCTCTTTAACCTTATGCCTCTGAGCCCACTACCATACAGGCAAAGTACAATTTTGTTTAGACATAATTTAACAAGTTTGTATTTTTTTTTTGTGTTACAAAGAGTGAAACAGAATGATTACAGGGGTGACAGGAAGAATTAATTATTATTAAGAAAAATTATACTAGCAGTTAAGATTAGGAGCTGATAAAAATCAAGGATTGAATGAACGTGTGCCCATTAGTTGTGTTTTAAAACTTAATAGGGGGCAAGTACATAATTTGTGAATGGTTTGGTTAACATACTGTTAAAAATTTAATTTTATTAATTATTGTATTTTAGTAATTGCATTTAAAGAGAGGGTTAGCTGGCTTGTGTTTTGTTCTGATGAAGTCTTGTTTGTTGGAAGACAAAAATGCTTAATTAAATAATTTTAAAGATTCTACGGATTTATCCTGTTTTATGAGTAGAATAGTATAACAGAGATAAAATAGCCAGAAATGGGATCTTTAGAAAAGGGTAGGAACAATTTGCACAGAAGAAGATGGAAGTTGTGGGAACATTCCATCCAGAAAACGTTTTAGAAGAGCAATGAGGTTTAAGTGAAGGCAGGAAATGACCAGTTTATGTGATGTTGGATTGATTATATTGTACAAAAGAATATATGTGATATATAATGTTTGTAATTGTAAACAAGTTAATAAGGTTTGCTTTGCCTGTGTTACAAGTGATAATTCAATAAAAGTGTTTACAAATAATTCAGATAAACTCAAAATTTAAGTTAATGCTTCTGCTGCTAAATGCTTAGTTAATTCCAATCCTACTCTTTCTAATAATGATGGAAAGATTATTGATATATATGGGAAAAAAGTGTATGCTTCTGCAATCTTGAATCTGAAGAAGTTGACTTAATTTGGTCATCAACCTGTGGGTATTCAGATCCGGATCGGATCCGAGACGCCTGCTTCACCAGCTTCTGATCCCAGCTCCAAGCTCCTCCCCGTATGCATAATACCCCTCCATCTCCTTCCTTCTCTCAGATCTCGTTTGCCACTTTCCAAGCCCAGCAGCGTGGTCTCGAGCTCCAGGCATTTGGTGGCTTTTGGTGAGTGTTTTCTGCTTTTTTCTAGTCAGGGTTCCATTAAATAATTTTCCCTAACCTCTCCCTTATACTCGCGTTGGTCGTAAAAAAAAAAAATTATTAACGTTTTGTGTTCCCTGTTTTTCTCTCTCCCACACCCAGTTAGCGTGTTAGTTTGTGTGTGTGTGTGTGTGTGTGTGTGTGTGTACAGGGCCTTCCTAGACATGGCTGAGGTTCCCAGGCCTGTCTTCAGAAAATGCATAGAGTGTGGCCACAAGCTCTCTCTGGCTGACGGCCACACTCTGTGCATTGTCTGCTTAGGCATGGCCCACTTTGACACGGCCTGCGCTATCTGCGCATGGTTCAAGCCTAGAGTCCTCAAGGACCGGCGGGCTGAGTTGATGATGAAAGGCCTCCTTTTGGCATCGGGGACGGCCATCCCCACTTCTTCTTCTGTGGTAGCGACTGGTACCGTAACTTCTCCTCAGGCCTCCGAGGCTCAAACCCCCATTTCTAGGCCTTCAGACCCAGACAACAGCAAAAGGACAGGCCCAAGAAGCGTTGCCCTGACCGCTTGGCTCATTCGGGACCACCAGCTAAATCCAAAACTCCACCTAGGCCCAGTACCCCTCGGCTCCATTCCCTGAGGTTTTCACCGGAGCTGACAGTCTCTCGGCCTTCCTCTAGAGCCTCCCCTCACCGGCACTCCCCGGCCAGTTGTCGGAGGCTTCCTCATCCTGTTCGACCCATAGCTTGAGTGAATCGGAGATGGACAGGATGATGCGGAAGTTTATCCATACCCAGATCCAGATGGGAGTCTTGCCAGCCCCCTCTCCTTCCGGAGCGGGGAGCTCACAGCCCTTCTTTGCCCCCCTCACTCTTTCTCCAATATGGCCCTTGGTTTTGGAGTCCTTGGATCTGAGAGCTCTCTAAGTCGGAGGACCAACGCCAATGGTACTTAGTACCTTGACTCTGGCCATGGACCTGAGCAGGTCAGATTCGTCTGTGTCGGATCCGAGCTTTCGGAGCCATAGTCTTGGCATCTGATCTGAGGGGGTTCTGCCAGCTCCGAGTCTGTCAGAGCACAGCTTCCCCCTTGGCATCTTGGCGCCTGTGGACTCAGCTCCAACTCCCCAGTCAGATCCAAGGAGAGCAGCTCCTTTGCTTGTCTCTCAGGGTGTCCGCTCTCCATCGCCCTTCAACATGTTGGATTGGGTCCTCTCGAGTGGGTCGAGGCCTCTGACTATCTCCTCTTCGGAGTCTGCCCCGACTCCCTTCAGTTCTGGGTACAGCTTCGATCATCCTGCCATCTCAGGGACAGCCCATGCTTGACATGCCCCAGGGAGCACCCATTAGGGAGCAAACTCCTGCTTGCAAGTCCCCTGCAGAGAGCCCCACTGAGGAGGTACCTCTCAAACGCACGTGCAGAAGGAGGCACCTGGACTCCTCCTCAGAGTCCCTCACTGAAAACACTGACTTGGAGAAAGGAAAAGGGTCCCCCAGATCACCCCCTGACAGTGTCTTTTTTGGAGACATAATGAAATGCCTATGCCGGGGGGGGGGGTCTACCCCAAATCCATCCTTGGATGAGTCGTGCTCCTGGAGGCTTTTGGCACAGGCCCATCTACTTCCTGGGTGTCTCCTCCCGAGGATCCATTAGTGGACCTCATTACAACACAAGCATGGAAGGAACCGGACACCGTTCATCCAGACTTCAGGTGTTTTTTAAGGTTTTGTCTGTCTGGATCACATTATCAGTTCTGTGCCTTACCTGTGGACTATTCACTGCATCAAGAGTGTTCATAAAATGTCTACCTCCAATTATAGCTTATTGTAGTCTACATGATATCCACATTTTTCCGTATTTAAGCAACTTGCTTATCTTTGCATAGTCTTTTTCAAAGTGTCAGGAATCTCTCTGTTGGGTGTCAGATCTCTTACACAGGCTGTGATTCCAAGAGAACATTCAAAAGTCTTTCTTGACTACTGCTCCAGGATTGTGTTTCTGGGATGTCAACTAAACACCGCAGTTCAAAGAGTTTTTCCTCCATAGAAAAATGGATCTATACCTAAATCTGTTTTTTGGGTTTTCTACTCAGACTTCAGTCATTAGGAAGGAATACCTCAGGATTCTGGGTCTCATGGCTTCTATGATTCTCATGATAACTCTGGCAAAATTCATCATGAAAAAGATACACTGGTAGATGAAGTCTCTTTTGTCCCAACACCCTTTGGCTTTTCAGATCCCAGTGCTGGAGTTTGTCAGGAGGGAAATCACATGGTAGAAACAAAAGATATCCATATATCCAGGTATCCCCTTCTCCCTCTGTTTTCCAAAGCAGTCAGTCACCACAGACACCTCTTGGACTTTGCTGGCTGAGCAATTTCAGGAGGGATAAAAGTGCAAGGTGTGTGGGACACCATGGGCAGATGCAGGCAAAGAAATGTAAAAGACATGCTTGCCTTGATCAAGGCATTCAGCTGTCTGAGTCATCTTTGGTCCCTGCAACCTCTTCAATTAGTTACAGACAGTACCACAGTCATGTGGTGCATCAACAAGCAAGGGGAATCCAGGGCATACCAACTCTGGAAACTAGGTATGTTAGCTTGGGATATAGCTTCACAGCACAGTTTTACTCCACAGGCATCCTGCATTCAGTCAAAGTAAAACTGTGTGGCATACGAGCTGAATTGGGCAATGGCAGTCCTTCACGAATGGAAACTAGATGAAGGGTCTTCCAGTATTTGATCCATCTGTGGAAGTTCCTCCTGTCTGAACAATCAGATGGCAAGATTCTGTTCCAGGACTTCATTCAAAAAGGCCTAGAAGACAATGCCTTTTCTTTTCCTTGGTAGGAATGTTGCTGTATACCTTTCCACTAGTATCCAGGGTATTTAAGATTCAGAAGGATTCCCCCCAAGATCATTGTGGTGACTCCCTTCTGGCCTAGCAATGGTTTTCCCTTCTTTGAAAATGGCCAGAGGAAATTGCCACAAGTTTCATCACAGACTGCATCTACTCACAAGATCAATGTTTTTCTGACACCAGTCAACTGCCTGGAAGTTAAGGTCTTAATTCCCTTTAGGCACCTGTTTATTGAGGGCATACAGCAGGTACTAATGGAGGCAAGGAAGTCTGCTTATAGAAAATCATATAATAGCAAATAGAAAAGGTTTTTTAGTTGGAACAACATAACCAGCGCCTAGAGCTAGTTTTTCTCTCATTTTGCAATATTTGTGTGAGTTACTATTCTGTGGGTGTTCTTGCTCCTCTGTCAAGGTTCATTTATGTTGCTTGTCTGGTCAGGATAAAACAGACAAGCGGTTGTGGGTTCAGTTCAAGCAGCTTTATTACACACAAACACATCAGGAATGAGGCTTTGTAACTTAAATTAAATAAACTTATAAACAGACTGACTACTACACTCATACATGTTAACACTCTGGATGTTCTTTCATAATGGTACTGCTGCCTGCATGTGCTCACTATTTAAATGCATGTACCCACATCTGGAAATGCTTCTTAAAGGTACATACACATGCTCTGTTCTACATCCTCTCTCTTTGAGAAATCGATAATATACTAAGTGACAGCATTCAATAACATGCAATTACACAGAAATGATCTTTTGACGTGCAGTTATACAGAACTATTTCTTTGACGTGCAATCATACAAAATCAGATACATATAAAACGATCATATCCTGGTCGCTGTGTATTTTACACTACGTCTAGAAATATGACCTGATCGTGTAACCTAAAAGTCAGAACTGGATCTAGCAGTGGGTACTGTCTTCAAGGAATGTTCCGCTTTGGGGACCTCTGGGACATCATCAGGAATGGGAATGGATTCTGAGATATGTTCTTTGGTATGAACATTATCAAGGTTGCTCTGAGATCTAGAGTTCGTATCACGGGTACGATGCTTTGATATGATTTCTGATACAGGAAGAAGATGTCTGCAGTTTCTCCTGTATTCTATGCCCTCAGATTCCGCTAAGTAGGATCTTGGCTTGGCACATATACCTCTCACTTGACCAATTAGATCAAAGCCTTCTGCCATATGCATCCTCACCCTCTCTCCTTTTAACGGATGAAGACATTTGCTTGTTTTATTATAGCTGGACTTCTGAAAAGAATGCTGTTTAAAAAGTTGGGCTTTGGTTGCTCTGTTGTTTTTAGCATTAGGCACCAACAAATTATAACTGATAGGCAAGGTTGTTCTGGTTTGCTTAGATAGAAGTTTCTGAGCAGGTGAGCCAAATAGATTATCATGGGGTATATTTCTGAGATTAAGTTCATAGGTGTGTGTACTAGGCTATTGGCCCTGGAGCTTTTACAAGCCTAGCCCATAGGATTACCCTGGCATCATGCCACCCGACCTTAGTTTTCAGTGCCTTTGTCGAGTAGAGCCACTGGAGTGATCCCCGGGATGAAGTTTCTATTTCCCATCCACTCATCAAGATTTCTCTTGAAAAGGGCCAGTGAGGTGCTCTGTTTGACTTGTATGGGAAGTCTGTTCCATAGCATGGGCAGTCTCTGGGTCATGAACCTGTCCCTCCAGCACGTTCTGTTAATTGTGGTAATGAGGTTGAGGTCTCTGGAGCGTGTGGTCTGGAGAGATTGGGATTTCTTTAGATGTAGCATTTCTAACAGAGCTGGGTCAGACATGGCTTTGTAAGTCCAGCAGAGATCGCCTCTAAGTAGGCGATATGAGACAGAGAATAGTTGGAAGTTTTTTTGAGTCTGTCCATATAGGACAAGTGTTTAAGGCCTAGGATGCTCTTTGTGAGGTATGTTTGCGTCCTCTCCAGTTGTTGCAGGTGTACTCTATGATTGGCCTAATGAGGGAAGAGTAGAGGGAGACAATGACCTCTTTCTTCCTGGATGCAAAACCCTTAGTAATGAGATGTGCCACATAGAAGGGCTTTCTGACCATAGTGGCAGTGTGGTGGTCAAAAGAGAGGTCACTGTCAGCCTGTGTTCCCAGAGCTCTTATAATGCCTTCTGTGTTCAGTGGACTACCATCGATGTGGTAGTTCATGGGCATTGGGTTTTTCCCAAAGGGGGTGACAACACATTTTTTGGAATTGAGCTTAATGCCATGGTTCTGACACCAGTCGTTGGTCTCAGTGAGGCCTTTCTGTAGGATAAGCATCACTGTATAAACTTAAATAATCTCAGATGGCTAGAGCTACCCAGGGAGATTCAGTTTAACCAACTTATTGTGGCTCACAAAGTACTTAACCAACCTGAAAATACACTGGCCCTGAAAAACATCATCTATCCCCACTCCAACCTCAGATCACTTCGCTGATCTAATAGACTGGTAGTGCAAACCATCAAATCCAACAACTAAGCCGGAGACTCCCTGTTCGTCAACTCTTTTGGCAAAACTTGGAACTCGCTACCTGCTAACATTACCCTAGACACCACCCTATCTCAATTCAAGAAAGCTCTCAAGCAGTATTTCAAGTCTCAGTGATTATATCCCTGCTCCAAGCCTGACTAAATCATTAGTCTTACTAGTGTACCAATACTATTTTTGTAAATGGAACTCAACTGTGTTTTTAATTGTTAAGCCAGATTAGAAATTTGTGAGATTGTATAAATTTAACTCCTCAACTGAGTCTGTAAATTGTGTTTTTTATTTGTACTATGTTATGATGACTCTTGTTTTGTCTGTACTTTAAGATTGCTTATGTAACTACCTTTGGCGCTTTTCTCCCCGGGCCTCCACTGAAAATGGACATTTATCCAGTCGGACTATCCGGGTCAACAAATGTAAAATAAATAAAATAAAATGTTAGCATCACTTGGGGAGTTAATAATGGGTCCCAGCTTGCAATAATCTGTGAACTTTGTCAGCCAGAGTCCCTTCGTGTTGGACTGGACTTCTGAGAAGTAGATACCAAACAGGAGAGGACCCAGGACCGATCCCTGTGAGACTCCACTCGTGATTGGTCAGCAGTCTGACTTGGAGTCAGCTACTTTCACACTGTGGGGTCTATCCGTGAGCCAGTTTGCAACCCACCTAGTGATATAGGGGTTGATGCCTAGCTTAGTGAGTTTTTCTATGATTCCTGAGTGGGGAATGGTATCAAAGGCCTTGGCCAGATCAAGGTAGGCTGTATGAACCACCTTGCCTTCATCCACAGCTCTGGCGACTGACTGAAAGAAGTCGACCAAGTTGAGCAGGCATGATCTACCCTTCACAAAACCAAACTGTGTGGGCTCTAGAGTTTGGAGATTCCCAATATCCTTCTTTATTAGGTCCACGATGATGAGTTCCATAGCTTTGCATATCAGACTTGTCAGGCTAATGGAGCAATAGTTCCCAGGGTCTGTAGTTGCTCCTCCTTTGTGGAGAGGGATGACTATAGCAGTGCGCCATTCAATAGGGACAAAGCCTGAGGTGAGGCTGTGATTGAACAGGGCAGACAGGTGAGGTGCCAGTTCACTCTGTAGTTCATATAGAACACAGCCAGGGGATATTGTCATGTCCCGTAGAAGCTGTATTCTTAGCCTTGGGCAGTGCTGTTTTAACCTGTGCAGCAGTAATACTGGGTGCCTGGCAATCTACTTGTATTGTGATTGGTCCTTTGGGGGGGGGTAAAATTGGCACTGAATCTGTCGGCCAGTATATTGGCAATATCTGTTGGCTCGGTATAGGAGGTACCATTGTGCAGTAGCTCAGAGAAAATCTGGGTATTGTCGTGGAGTAAATTCAAGAAGATATCGGTATTATCACGCTTTGACCTCTCTAGCAATTGCTTTGCACTCTGTACTTCATGTTCAGCAAGGCCATTTGACTGCAGGTATTCCGGACTATTAGTAACATTAGAGAGGAGTGTGGGTTCTCTGCTTGGGAGAGCGTAGTCTACTCGCGTGGGGTAGGTAAAACTAACTTAATTGAAAATGCTCTGATGGAAACCTTAGGAGGACTTCCCCTTTTTTTGAATAATTTCTTGGTAGAGGCAAGTGTGGGACTGGTTCTCAGTCTATTAGTCCTTAAAAGGACTTTTTGTAGTTATGCCCAGTTATGTCTGCAAGTCCGGAAGAGCCCTTATAAGGGCTGTTGGAAGTGTTAAGGGTGTCCTATGGAAGGGGCTGTTGGGGGCCCTTAAGAGGGCTGTCGGAGCATTAAAAAGGCTATCTTTGTTAATTGTGGACCGAGGGGGTCTCTCAGTCCTAATGGAGCAGTTGTCCACGGCCTAGAGGTCCTGTGGAAGCGCTAGCCCTGAAAAGGGCTTTGGTAACAGATTCAGACCGGAAGGATCCCGAGGGAGAGAACCTAAAGTGAAGCCATTACAAGGGCTGTACTGTAGCTCCGGTGTCCACGGACTTTGTGGCCCTGTGGAGGAAAAGCCTATCTTCGGCAGTCCTATTTGTAGCCCTGATAAGGGCTTTTGTGCCAGATGACAGGCAGGTCGGATTGTAAACATTCCTTTGTATATAGCCCTGATAAGGGCTTTTGCCCCAAATAGCAGGCAGGTAGGACCCTTCTCGGTCTCTTTTTAGCCCTGAAAAGGGCTTCTTGCGCCAGTAAACAGGCTGGTAGAATCAATAAATGTGCCCTGCTACGGGCTATGTAATGCACTATCACCTCTGGGTGCTGCTGTTAGAGGAAAGAATCACACAGGAGTCGCCATTAAGTCTTCCTTCAGTCCCTTATTGTTTAATTTAGCAGCTTACAAGGGTAGTGAAAGCTCCCCAAACGCTGGTCAGAATGACCGAAAAGCGGTTTGTGAGTTACAATATAAGCACAATATAGTGGTGGTTCCCAGTGTCAAGGCAAATCATCAGAGGAGGAAAGTTGCGGGTGTTGCCTTTATTTCTTCCCTGTGGTTGGCAGACTTGGTTGGGAACCTTGTTAGCCCCTTAAATTCAAAAACAACAGCAGCAGAGTGACGTGTACAATTTCAAATTAAAATTCACCTATCAAGTTACAGACTAACATTTGTATTGTCTATGCATCCATTTAGCTTGTTGTTTTATCTGATAGTTATGTATTTTAGATTGTGTCCTTTAGATTAATAATTATCTAGTTATATGAAACTTTACATTTAACATAAAGAAAGTTAACATTTAGCATAAAGAACCTTTAGATACATGGCCTGCGGCTGTGTACGAACCACAGGGGGCAAATCTGACCGTTTGTGAGATGCATTGTTAGTTGATCAGAAGGATTCTGAGTTTTTCCGGCGCTTTCAAAATTAAATTGAAAAACTACATATTAAGATCAAATCTTCTTCAGGGAGAGTTTTTTTCTTAACCTGTTTTTAGAGAATTAGTTTGACCAGGAGTCGTGGAACTAGGCCTTGGGGGTGGCAACCGTTGGAAGAGTGGGAGCATGTTCCTCGTGCAGGAGCATGTGTGAGGGGTTGTGGCGGTTCTAAAATGCGCAGCTGTATAAGCCTTTTGGGCTGTTTGCGAGGGTGACTAATGATTATAACAATAACGGGGGGGGGGTGGCAACTCAGGAAGCTAGAATGAAGGTAGGAAAACTAGTGGTGCAGAAGGCTTAAAAATGTCTAACAAAGGCATCGCTTGGATACTAGAAATAAAAAAAATAACATAAACTAAAATGAAAAACTAAAATGGAAATGACCCAGACAATCAAGAAAAGTCGTGCAGTGGGATTAACTAATTAAAGAATTGGTTTGGGGACGGCAGTAGGAGTATAAATCTTAAATCACAGACCTTAAGAGAATAAATATCGGTGGTTCGCTAACGCTGTAGTCTACCAAGGACTGTAAACTTCATTTAGAATCTGCTTGTTCAAAACAGCCTTCTACTTTGGGGATTCCAGTACAAATACTGGTTAGGAGTATCGGACTGCTCTGGGTCGCTGGCACCCATTAGATGTTTAAAGACCTAATAGCCGTATTACAGAACCATTTGAAAAATGGAGAAAAGATTAATGAGATCATGGTAATCTACAACCGGGGCTCTATAGGAATCCGGAGGGGTGAGAAAAACTTTCAAAGTACAAATACCGAAAGGGAACTCGGGGGGGGGGGGGGGCATGTGCTGAGGTCTCTAGTCTTAAAAACAAAGATTCTGTCTCAAGGGCAGGTGTATATAATAAAAGAAAACTGCTAGACTGATAGAGTGTGTCTAGAACTGGTCTGTGTTATGGGTTATGGGAGGGCGTAGGAGGATGTACACAGGGACTAGCATGGGGTCCCTGAAAGCTAGAGAGTGTAGCTGGCCCATGTGGTTTTGAGCGAAGGGGTCTACAATTCATCTAATGTGTATGGCGGCATGCTGGGAGTCTTGTGGAGGTAATTCGAAATGACAGACTATTTGCACTAGTGGGAAAAAAAGGGTGAGAAACCTGGCATTTGCTAAAGTGACCAGGTACAGGGTGTTCTTAACGTGTAAAGAAAACGTTCCCTGTTTAAGAGAATTTAAAACCTTAGAATCGGCTATAACAACAATTTAATAAAGCAACTGTAAACAGTCTACGCTGTTGAATCAATCAGACATAAAAATTAAACAACGTTAAAACAAACTGTGAAAAAGCAGCATGGGGTCCCAGAAAGCCAAAGAGTCATGGTTTTGAGCGAAGGGGTCTATAGTTCATCTAATGTGTATGGTGGCTCTAGTGGGGAAAAAAGGGTAGGAAACCTGGCATTTGCTAAAGTGACCAGGTACAGGGTGGTCTTAACGTATAAATAACATACCCCATCTCAATCTTGATCAACAGAGCTATATCTGAAGCTACTGTGTACCCACTATATGGAAAATCTCCCATGTTGTAGCTCTCCATAAAGGAGGCAGTTCCACTGAACTGTCAAACTTTAGACAGATAGCTATTCTGTCACCTCTAGCTAAAATGATGGAGAAATGTGTACACATACAGCTCATGCACTACCTCACACAGAACAAGCTGTTGTCCAACTTTTAGCTTGGTTTTAAGCCATACCACAGTGCTACTACTGCCCTCCTCTCTTTCTCTAATGTCATTAACCACAACCGCAATAATAATAACAAACTATCCTTAGCACTAAACTATCCCCAGCACTCTTTCTAGAGCTATCCAAGGCTTTTGACTTGGTTGACCACAAAATGCGTATAAATACCTTGAAGGCCTTCTCCTTAAACAACCATGCACTCCATTGGTTTCAATCCTACCTGTAGTGCAGGCGACAGACAGTCCTATGGCAGGACAAGCTATCATTTTGCCTACCCGTCACATTAGGAGTCCCCCAGGGCTCGATACTAGACCCCTTCTTTTCTCCATCTTTATCAACGACCTTCATTCAGTCATCCCAGATGCTACCTGCATTCAATATGCAGATGACTCCACCTTGATTTGTTCTGACACCTCACCAGCTACTTTATTCACATTAACCCAAAATACCTTCAATAGAGTGGAAAAATGGCTCTCCAAGCAACATCTAATCCTAACCCTTAACAAAACTAAGTTGCTCCTCTTCTCACCCACATGCAGGACACCCCTGCCATCTTTCAACATAACTGCTAACAGTGGCAATATCATCTCCCCAGAAGCCCAAACTAAACTACTGGGTGTCATAGTTGATAACCTGAAGTTTGATGCGCATATCAATCAAACTATCAAAAACATTAATAAAAGACTTGGCTCTCTTTACAGAATTAAACCTTTCCTTACCCCAATTGCTAGAACTGCAATTGCCCCTTCCCATCTGCTATCATTTCTTCTCTAAGCCTCACCTCTATTCTCCAACTTAAACAAAACAGATCTTAATAAACTGTCATCATGCTATAACCACATTGCCAGATTTGCTACTGGCACAGCCTACCGGACACACCACTGTCACAACCTAAATCGCCTAGGATGGCTTGAACTGCCAAGCCTACTGCAGTTCAACCAGCTAATAGTGGCACATAAAGTCCTTTACCAACCAGAAAATACACCTGCACTAAAAAATATTATCAGCCCCTACACCAGCACCCAGCCACTGCTATCATCCACTAGACTCGTAGTTCAAATATACAAATCCAACTACTCGGTTGGGGACTCTCTGTTTGCCAACTCTTTTGGAAAAATATGGAACACACTCCCAAATGACTTGACCCTAGAACCCTCACTAACTCAATTCAAAAACAAACTCAAGAAATACTTCAAAGCTTATTGGTTATGTCCTTGCACTAACCCCGACTAGTGACCTATCTATTTCTTAACTTCCTTACCTTCAACTACTTCTAACTTTTTTCTACCACTCCATTTCAGAAAGTGTCAGTTGTATAACTGCTGCTCCGTGTGTCTTAAACCTGAATGTAATGTTATGTATGTTTAAATTTCTAAATAATGTTATGTTTTTTAAAGTGTTTTATAATAAGTTAGTACTATATGTGCTAAATGCTGGTATTGCTTATGAGTGTAATCTGCTTGAAACTAGCATTTACTAAATGTTCAATGTGAATTATTATCTTGGAGCTTTTCTCCCTGGGCCTCTTCTGAAAATGGACATGTATCCAATCGGACTATCCCGGAAAACAAATGTAAAATAAAATAAATAAAGAACACATTCCCTATTTAAGAGAATTTAAAACCTTAGAACTAGCTATACCAACAGTTTAATAAAACAACTGTAAACAGTCTATGCTGTTGAATCAATCGGACATAAAAGTTAAATAAAGTTAAAACACACTGTGAAAAAGTATATATGAAACCAAATTAAACTGTTTAAAAATTCAGAAATAAAGAAATCAAGAAATGCTATAACTATTGAGCTGGGTTACTAGAATTGGTCTTGAATTAGGAGACGTTTATACCAAACCAGAGATACATAACTTTGTTCCTTAATGATTAAAAAAGCTGCGAGTTTGAGAACCGCTTTGGGTGGTCCATTATAAAAGACAGTTACATACCTTATTTAGTGCTCTTTTTGCGTTGATGTCTGGCAAAAGGAAGCTGAAGGATCTGAGGATGTTGCTTGCAGATTAAACAAAAAAATATCCTTAAATCGGGATAAATGGGACCGAAAATTGCCAGAGGGCAAAAAGCATACCAAAGCAGAAAGAGGAAGACATGAGTTCTCCTGGTCTTGATACAGAGGAGCAGATTAGCCAAAGTCGGAGTGGTCCAGGGGTCTTAGGTTGAGTACAGATGTGATGGACTCAGCGTAATTGAGCCCTGGAGGTTTATGAGATTGCAGTTTGATTTGCCACTGTAGTTATTTCCTTATCCTTTCCAGGTAGTTATTGTAGACCCCCGTGAAAGGAATTTTAGGGAAGTGGTCCAGGATTAGGAATTTGAAAGTCTCGTGCCCTGTCTTTTTTGTGGCATGGACTGCCAGCGGGTAGGTCTTGTTTTTGTACTTGATGTCATGCAAGTGCTTAGCCACTCTGGTCTTCAGGAGGTTAATAGTCTTCCATAGGGAGAAGGCTGAATATTTCCTGTACTCTGCCCTATATACAACTCCTTCTGTGTTGCAATTCCCACGATGTTTGGCTTTGTAGGTCTTGTGGTTGTTGGGACAGTTAAGTTTGTTGGAGCCACTCATATAGCGGCAGTAATGGCAGGGTGAATTACTGCATGGGTAGGTGCCCCCTTCGTTTGCAGAGGGTTGTTGTAATTTTCCAGGATACTTTTCAAATTTCTGCCCCTTTTCATGGAGAAACTGAGGCTAGTCAGAAAAATGTGGCCAAAGTGCCTTTTGCCTTGTATGATGGACCAGTTGTCTTGAATAATCTTTCGAATATCTTGGTAATCCGTGGAGAAATGTAGAATGCAGCTCAGTTGGTATTTGCTGTCTGATCTTCTGGGGTCCTGATGCTTTCATGCATTCTAATATTGCCTTCTATCCTTTTCTGGGTGATTGGGCCCAGGATTTGTGAAAGGAACCTCTGAGAGTATCCCCTGGCCAGAAAATCTTTCTCAAGTTGTATGTTGGTGAGGAAATTCTTGAGCTCCTTAGACACTCTGGCTATCCTGAGTCCTTGGGTTTTTACTACGTTCCTTTTTAAATGGCAGGGATGCCTACTTTTGGCGTGGAGAAAGTAATTTACTCTAGTGGGTTTCTGTTAGAGGTTGTGGGTTAGCTTATTCCCTTCCAGTTGTTTAATGATGAGGAGGACCAGAAATTCCACTTATTTTTTGCTGGTTTTGCTGGTGAATTTCAGAAAACCTGTGGTTGTGTTGCTGTATTCCAGGAATTCTTTGAGCCTTTCTTCTCCTCCATTATAAATGATAAAAATATAATCTGTAAAGCGTAGGTAGCACCCCGTGTCCATAGCAAAAGTGGAGTTGTAGATGTGTTCTCTTTCCCACTTGCGTAAAGCAGTGTTGGCCAGGTTGGGAGCCATTGCCACCTCCGTTGTGATGCCTGTGGTCTGTTTGTAGACGTCATTGTTAAATCTGAAGTAATTGTTATCCAGGACTAGGGAGAGCAGTTTGCTATATTTTTCTATCTCACTTAGGAGCACCGCATGGTCCTGGTTGAAGGCATCAATCATGGTTCTTACACAGTAGTCGTGGGGCAGGACCAAGTAAAGGGATTCCATGTCCACTGTTACTAGTATAGAGTCACTGGTTATAGGTATGTCCTTAATTTTCTTAAGGAAATCCATGGAGTCAAGGGTAAAGGCTTTGTTTGTCTCTGCGAAGGGTTTCAGGGTAAAATCCAGGTAGAGAGCTAGAGGCTCTATGATGGAGCCCCCACTCGTGATCACGGGCCTGTATGGGTGGTCCAGGAGGTTCTTGTGGGGCTTCGGCGTACCAAAAAAGTGAGGGAGTCTGGGATGGTTGACTGTGAGGAAGTCCTTAATGTCCTCACTAGTAAGTCCTTCCAGATGTAGGTCTTCTAGTTCATTGTCCAGGCTGGTGTAGGATTGTTTCACTTGTTCCAGGTCGCTCTTGTGGTAAAACGTTTGGTTTTTGATCTTCATGTTGTAGGTCCTGGTGTTGGTGACCAAAATCCCCCCTCCCTTGTCCACCTTCATGACTCGTCTGTCTGTCTGAGCTGAGGGTCTTAAGTGCTTCCAGTTCCCCCTTGGTGATGTAGAGCCTTTTAGTGGGTACATTTCCAAGGAGTTTCCTTATGTCGGCTTTGCACTTTTCCTGGAAGGCTGTGACTACTTGGTTGGGAAGCGGGCAAAAGCTGCTTGGTTTTACCCACTTTGTTGACCAGAGGGCTTGGGTTTCTGGCTCATTTTTGTTGTTTTTACCATTTTGGTAAAAGAAAACTTTAAGTTGAAGTTTTCTGGCAAATAGTCTCACATCGATAATGAATTCTGTGAGATTTGCCCTCTTGGTGGGAATAAACATTAACCCCCTCCTAAGGATCTCCAACTCATTTTTGCTTAGTGGTTTAGAGAAATGGTTCCAGACCTCCGGGGGCTTGTTCTCCCATTCCTTTTTCTTTGGTTTGCGGTTGAGGGTGGTTGCCATAGGTGCACCAAGTCCCTTTTCCCATTCCAGGAGTTGTCCTTCTTCCCCTGTTATTGTCTCGGGGAGGTGAGGGGAGGGTGGCACTGTTCTTTGGAGTGAGCCTCTTGTGGGAGTGGTGTGACCGGGTTCACCATCTTGGGGTAGGTTGTGCTGTTATGTTCCTGTGGTGGTTCCCTTGGTTCCTCTTTGTTAATGGAAGTCAAAGATCTCTGGTTGGGTAACTCCTGGGAGCGATATTCTTGGGGGGGTCCTGGTGTTGATCAGTGTATTTCCATTGAGCGACTTTTTGGTTGGGGTCCCCTTGTTGTGGTCTCTTGGGGCTCGTCCCATGGGAAAAACCCATTCGTCGGGTCAGTTGGGACCTTCATCAGTAGGTGTGTTTTGTTGAATGGCAATGTCCCTTTTAAATTTTTTGTTTTTTCTTGTCCTTATGCGTCCCTCAAAAACTGCCAATTTTTTGTTTAAGGTTATAATTTTGTTGTCTTTGTTTGTGGAGTGCTGGCATTTATCTTCTAGGGAATTGATTTTAATGGTGGTCTTTTCCTTTTGTTTGGAGTTGTGTTCAATGAGGAGGTCTGTTAGTTTCAGACTGGTCTTTTCCGATACTTTACCCCAAAGTTCTCTTATTTTTTTCATCTGCGTTTCTAGATAGTAGCCTTTTATTAATTTGTAGTCATTTAGGGATCAGTCCTTTTGTTTTGCAATGGTTGAAGTAAATAAGATCCCATTTAAAGCAGACAAAGTCTTTGAGAGAGTCTTCCAGTTTTTCCCCAATCTAGTTATTAATAACATGGATAAAGTCCCACTTTTTTTGCAAATCTCTGAAACAATTGACTGGTAAACTGGGTACCATTGTCAGAAATAACTTTGTATGGACTACCATGGACTGAGAAATAACATTTCATCTTAGTAATAACAGCACTGGACGTTAAATTAGGTAGCAAATCAATCTCAAACCAGTTCGAATAAGAGTCTACCAACACTAAGTAATGCTGATTGTTCCACTCGAATATGTCAGTGGCTGCAATTGACCAAGGTAGTTCAGATATCTGGCTTAGCTGAAGTGGCTCTTTTTGCAAATGCGGTTTAATACTGTTGCATACTGAACAAGAAGAAAGCACTTTATAAATGTCTTTCGATAGAGAAGGCCAAAATACTAGTCCTCTTGCCCTTCTTTTGGTAGAATCGGAACCTTGGTGGCCACTATGCAAAATCTGAATGTATTCATGTTATAAGGAAGTAAGAACAATAACTTTTGGACCTTTGAAAATGATACCATCTTCCATCAGCATCTCATCTCTGTATGGAAAATATTGCTTTGACGGCCATCGAAAATTGATGAAGTGCAAAATTGGATCAGTCTTTGGATGATCTGTCAGCTCATCAAATCTCGTAGTAAAAAAATTACGTACCTCCATGACGTCAACATTCTCTGCATCAAGCTTTTCTGTGGTATTTCTGGGAGATCTGAATAAGGTATCAGCCAGGTAAAGAAGTTTACCTTTTGTATAGACCATTTTGAAATTGTACTTTTGTAATTTGAGCATCATTCCTTGTAGTCTTGCTTGAGCTGAATGCATACGCTTCTTTAAAATTGTGACTAGAGGTTGATGATCACTTTCTATTTGGATAGCTTAACCATAGATATAATCATGGAACTTCGAGCATGCGAACACAGTTGCCAAAGGTTCCTTCTCAGTGAGAGCATACTGCATGTTATTTTGGGTAAGATGTCTAGATGCATAGGCAACAGGATTGCCCTCTTGAAGAATAACTGCATCAAGACCAAACTTTGAAGCATCACAGGAAAGAACTACTGGTTTGTGGACATCACAGTATCTCAATATAGGTGGGTTGTAGTTTGCTGTTTGAGGTTATCAAATGCTCTCTGGTGTTCTAACCATGACCAGGCAACATTTTTGCATGTCAGTTCTCTTAAAGGTGCTGATAACTCGCTAAAGTCAGGGACAAATTTGCCCAAATAATTAATCATACCAAGAAAACGCTGTAAAGCTTGGACATTGTCTGGGGCTGGCTTCTCAAGAATGCCTGTTTATTTAGAAGGGTCTGGTCTTAAGCCTGTACTGGTAAATAAATAACCTACATAAGAAACTTCTGGTAATCTGAATTTACATTTCAGAGGATTAAGCTTCAAATTAACTTCATGCACTCTGTCCAGAACTTTTCTGAGGTTTCTGTCATGCTCTGCTTCACCATTGCCTCCAACCAGTAAATCATCAACTGTTATTGCACATGGGTAACCTGAAAAAAATTTGCTCCATTGCATGCTGAAAGACGTCACTGGCAGAATTTATTCCAAAAGGTATCCTGAGGAATCTGTATCTACCAAATGGGGTACTGAATGTAGTCAGTAGTGAAGATTTGTGATCAGGCATTATTTGCTAAAATGAACTCTCTGCATCTAAGACAGAAAAAATGGTGGCGAGGGTGGCAATCTGCTCGACTGTGCACATAGGATGACGAGGTCTCTTTAATGCCCTGTTCAAGTTTCTTGGGACAATGTATATTCTGATTTCATCTGAATTTTTCTTATGAGCAGCTACCATGAATGACACCCACTCAGTTGGTTTTGTGACTGGACAAATCACACCTTGCTGCACCATTTTATCTAACTGGACTTTGTCCTGCATAGCTATTGGAACTCTCCTCTCTGGTCTTACCACTGGACTGACCTCTGGGTCTACTTTCATGGAGTACACAACTGAAAGTTTGCCTAGCTTGTCATCGAACACATGAGCATACTCTGAGAAAATAGCATCAGTAAAGCTGGAACTGGGACATGTACTTGCATGATGTACTTTTTTGGTAAAAGAAAGCAGTTTCATTCTCAAACTGTCTCTGAGACCTAATAATGACTGCACGGGTCTTCTGACTACATAAAATTGCAAGCTGTAACTGTTCCCAGCTAAATAGCATGAAAGCACTACTGAGCCTTCGGTTTGAATGTCTTCATCTCCATAAGCAGCAAGCTTCGCACACTAAGCCAAATTAAGTTGCTTACCAGCTCTCACTCTAGCAAATGTTTCTGCTGACATTACATTACACTTTGAAGCAATATCTACTTTGAGCTCTGTGGGTTTACCATTGATAAGGACAGTACCAAATACATAATTCTTTGCCAACAAATCTACTGCATTAGCCTTTTCACCGACCACTGGTACACCATCTACATAGGAAGTAGGGTCGCAGCGTTCTGCATGATCAACTTGCTTTTTTGAGTGAACTTTCCAAATGACTGAATGAGGCTTGCTTGATTTATAAAACTTGTGAAATTGGTTCCATTTTTTACATTTGTAGCATTGCTGACCAAATGCTAAGCACTTCTCTCTTTTAGACTCATACACAATACAAAATAGACTCATGATTGGCTCCACAGTTATGGCAATTAACAATAAGGCTTGACTTTGGTTTTGCTGAAACACCCTTGTACTGCACTGAGCATGTAATTTTTACTGAGCTAGTCTTGGAAATTCTCCTCTTAGGGAGTCCCGCAGGGGTTGCAACTGCCATGTGCTTAGGCCTGTTTCTGCTTGCCATGTGATTTGCTTAACATTAAATCACTGTTGTGAAGCAAAATCTTTCTCACTGCAGCATTAACACCACACAGAAGCCTGTCCTTTATTAACTCATCTTTCAGGTCACCAAATCTGCATGTTTTAGCCTTATTTCTCAAGTCAGTGATATAAGCTGCAAAAGTTTCACCTGGGTTTTGGTCTCTTATATAAAATAATTGCCTCTTTAATGTAACATTTGTCTGGGGGTTGCACATTTCTCTGAATTTATGTTTCAATCACTCAGGGTCCTCTCTTGATTCAGCTGGTACCACAATATGGTGGTTCCCCCTCTCCTGCATATACTGCTGGTGCATACACAAATGAACGCTCTCTTTCAATAGCTTCTGACCCTGCTAAGTTTAGCAAAATGAATGCCCTTGTATGTGCATCTTTGTCAGAAAATGATGCTTTTATGAAAATATTGTATTCCTGCTCAAGTACTCTCCAATTCTCTGCTATATTATGATCAAACACAAGTGGACTGGGTCCTCGAAATGTCTCTGCCGTATCAACACACAGTAAAGAAAGTGCTTGAAATTATATACGAACATACGCATGTAAATATGCCAGAACATTATGCCAGAACTTGTAATTATGCACAGTAGCACAATAGACTCTTTGAAATAACTGCACTTTGCCAAATAAGTCTCCGTAGCACAAGAACACTTTAAAATCACTGTACTTTGCAAAACCATGCCTTATCAGTGTAAGAAAAGCTTTGAAATGACTGTACTTTGCAAATAAACTGTACATAGCAGATATAGCTCTGGGTAAGAAACACTTTGAAATGAATGCACTTTGCAAATGAGCTGTACATGGCACAGAAACCTTCAAAATGAATGTACTTTGCGAAATAACTCTATACAGTGTAGGGAACACTTTGAAATGGCGGCACTCTGAGAATAAATGCACACAGCACAAGAAAGTTTTCGAAATGTCCGTACTTTGACTGCACTTTGCAATATAACTGTACTTGGCACACAGCAAACTCTCTGAAATAATTGCACTGTAATAAAGCACACATTCTGCAAACACTTTGCACACACTGAGATACTTCGAACAACTGTAGTTATGCTTTGAATGACTTTGGTCAATGCAAAATAGTAGTTTGTGCCCAAACACTGTCTTTTACTAAAAAAAGCATGCAGTCGCCTTGCTCTTTAAACTTATTTTGCCCTTTTATTGTGCTTGTTATGCCCTTTTAATCTCTTATCATGCTCATTATACTTTTCTTGTGCTCATTTTACTTTAAACATGCTCGTTATGCAAACCAAAGGTAACTCTGAGCCCCACATGAATATTTCTGCTAGTTTTATCAAATACCATAGTTTCGAACATTTTGTTTAATTAATAATGTGTTTTGTGCCTTTCGTTTGATTAATAATGCGTTTTGTGCCTTACAAGTGCTCTGATGTTCTTCGTCTCCCATTGCTGCAGTCCTGACATATGGGTATTCCGCTGTCCACCATCGGCCCGAATACCAAAGGGCTAGAACCGGCGTCGGTCATCGGCGCCCGAGACTGACGTCAGTACGTGTCAGTACAAATGCGCATGACCGACGCCATAACCTCAGTCTTTCTTGCCACATGGTCCTAAGCAGAAGCAGCATTTGCAAGTGCCGTTCGGCGTTCTGGAATTGTCGGTTTTCGAGTTTCAGACCGGAGACCAAGTTGGGCTAAGTACCCCGTTGGGGACACTTTTGTCTTTTTCTTGCCTCAGTATTGACGGATGTCAGAAAAAGTTAATAACTGTATTTCTTGTGGGAAACAGATTCCTCATAAGGATTCAAAAGCCTACTTCAGCCAGGACTGGTGTTGATTTGAACAGACAACATGACTGTCATGTGGTACATCAACAAGCAAGGGGGAACTCATTCTTACCCTCTTTACAGACAAGCAATGCTGTTATGGGAAACTGCTTTGAATCTGCACATCACTCTTCGAGCACAGTTTCTGCCAAGAGCACAAAATTCTTTAGCAGATGTTCTGAGCAGACAGATTGTGGATCCTCACGAATGGAAATTGGACCCTCAGTTATTTCTTCAGTTGACAATGGCTTGGGGAACTCTGGACATAGATCTGTTCGCCTCTCCTCTGAATTTCCAACTGCCACTGTTTTGCACAAGGCTATTTCATCCAAAAGCCTGGAAAATAGATGCACTATCCTTCAGTTGGAGCAACCTTCACGTGTATGCTTTTCCTCCTTTGCCTCTTCTTCCAAAGGTGCTTTTGAAAGTCAGGAGGGACAAACCTTGCATGATCCTTATAGCACCGGATTGGCCTCGTCAGCATTGGTACCCTCTATTGAGGAGCTTAGTTCAGGTACCACCTTGGCCATTACCACAGATTCCTCACTTATTGTCTCAGGAAAACAATCATTTTCTCAATGTCAGGGTGCAATCCCTACACCTGACGGCCTGGCGCATTCTGTTTTAGAGAAGGAGGACCTTCGGCTCCCTCAACAAGTTTTGGATGTTATTTTGGAAGCCAGGCATCCTAGTACTTGAAAAGTTTATGCTGGTAAATGGAAGAGATTTTTTCTTTGGAGTTCAGCTAAAGGCTTTGATGTCGAATTGCCTAATTTGAGTTGTACATTGCAATATTTGACTATTTTATTGGGCAAGGGTTTGTCCTTCTCTTCTGTAAAAGTGCATGCTGCAGCTATTTCTGCTCACTATGATTGTGACCCTCCTTTATTTTCACATCCATTGGTTAAACAGTTTCTTAGAGGGGTAAAGAATATAAGACCCCCACGGAGGGCTCCTACTCCTACCCGGGATCTTAATTTTGTTTTGGAAAAGCTGACTCTGCCTCCTTTAGAACCTGCAGCTACAGCTGAATTGCAGTTGTTATCTTGGAAGACTGCTTTTTTATTGGCTATTACTTCTGCTAGAAGGGTATCTGAATTACAGGCCCTCATGGCAGTGGAACCTTTTCTGATTTTTCACAATGACAGAGTTTCCTTACGTACTAATCCTACTTTTCTGCCTAAAGTGGTTTCTAATGTGGCATTGAACCAATCTATACATTTGCCTACTTTTTATGCTAACCCCCAAAATGAAGGGGAAAAAGTTTTGCATTCTTTGGATGTGCATAGGCAGTTGAGGTATTATTTGAGCAGAACCAAAGAGTTCAGAAGATCTCAACAATTATTTGTTTCTTTTGCTTTGACTTCTCGAGGGAAAGCTGTCTCGAAACAAACTATTTCCAAGTGGATTGGCCATTGTATTGCTTTTTGTTACTCTCATCATGGAGAGGATGTTCCAGCTGGGATCAGGCCTCATTCTACTAGGGCTACGGCCACTTCTACTGCTTTTTTGAGAGGGGTAGCTACTAAAGACATTCTAGAAGTAGCTACTTGGAGTTCTGTACATACCTTTGCAAAGCATTATCATTTACCTCTTTATTCTAGGTCTAGGGCTGGGTTTGCCACTGTAATCTTATGGGGCATGTCAGCAGCTCCTCTTGCTATTTAGTTGACCAGCCTCCCTTTTTTCCGTTGCTCTGGGATTCTACCCATATGTCAGGACTGCAGCAATGGGAGACGAAGAACATAGTACAGTTTTGTACCTACCATAAATGTAGATGTTCGAGGATCTCCATTGCTGCAGTCCAATTTTCCCTCCCTCCTTCCCCCTTTTTCTTTTTAGGTTGGGGTTTGGGTGGTGTTTTTTGCATTCTGACGTCTGAGGCAAGAAAGACTGAGGTTATGGCGTCGGTCATGCGCATTTGTACTGACACGTACTGACGTCAGTCTCGGGCGCCGATGACCGATGCCGGTTCTAGCCCTTTGGTATTCGGGCCGATGGTGGACAACGGAATACCCATATGTCAGGACTGCAGCAATGGAGATCCTCGAGCATCTACATTTATGGTAGGTACAAAACTGTACTTTTCATTTTCTTTGCAAAATAAATCATTTGTGCAAGTTTTGGTTACCTTAAGTTTGTTTCTGGCCCTTTTTGTTTGTCTGAGCTCCGTGTCACTCAACCAGCTGAATCTGCCTTCACCTACAACTCTGCACCTCATGGCTTAAAGAAGTTGCTCTCTCAGTCCCAGTTCTGACACCATGTCGCTCGCCCAGTCAGGATAAAACAGACAAGTGGTTGTGGGTTCAGTTCAAGCAGGTTTATTACACACAAACACATCAGGAATGAGGTTTTGTAACTTAAACTTAAATAAGCTTATGAACACACTAACTATTACACTCATACATGTTAACACACTGGCTGTTCTGTCAAAATGGCACTGCTGCCTGCACATGCTCACTGTTCATATGCACATGCCTACATCTGGAAATGCTCCTTAAAGGTACATACACATGTTCTATTCTACAGTTTATTGGTCATTTTGATCATGTCTGCCCTAGATTCTCCTCTTTCAATGGATTCTCATGTCATTTTTTAAAGGGGTTTTTGTATAAGAGGACTCCAAGAAAACCAGTGGCCCCTCTGTGGGATCTTACTTTTGTGTTGAGAGGCTAATACTTACTCCATTTGAATCAGCTAACCTGGATGATTTGAAATTCTTATCATGGAAGAGAGTTTTACTGATTGCTCTGGCCTCTGCAAGAAGGGTTTCTGAGTGCAAGGTCGTAGTACTACCACATTTTCCACAATGACAGGTTTTCTTTGAGAACTAAGCCTTTTAAACCTACTTTAAGTTAAACCATTCATCTCCCTGCTTTCTTTCCTGAACCCAAAAATGATGGGGAGAGAATACTCAATACCTTGGATGCCCACAGACAACTTGGATACAATCTTGACAGAATTACATTTTTCAGATCTTCGGATCAATTGTTCATTTCTTGTGAAGGTGAAATAAAGAGAGGAATCTGTGTTAAAGCAATAATTTTAAATGTTGTCTTGTCATATTCATCTCAGCAAAATTATTCCAGACAGAGTCAAGGTCTACTCTAACAGGGTCTTGTCTTGAGCTATGGCTTTTTGGAAAGGGTTGGATTTTAGAAGCATTCTAGAAGCTGCAACTTGGTCCTCTGTGCATACTTTTACAAATCGCTAAATGCGTGATTTGTTCTCTAGGCCTAGATCAGGCTTTGCAAGGACCATTCTTCAGGGGCTGCTAGAATCTTCTTCCACCTGCTAAACATAGTAAGCTAGGGTAATCTACCATGTAGTTAAGACTACTGCAGCAGTGATTAATATGATGAACACAGTACAGTTGTGTAAGTAAACTTACCATAGCAGTAGATGTTTGAATGATCATTGGTGCAGTAGCTGCTCCTTCCTTCCATTCCCATTGTTTTTTTTTTTTTTGTGTGTTTATACCAGGATGTGGTTATTTACTTTTTGTTCTTACTCGCATTGTCCTTTCAGGGCTCATCCTCCCCCTTCTCTGTTGGCACGAAAGCTCTGAAAGGCTTAGTGCCCAAACTTGTTTGTTAATCAGCTCAACTCAAACTGCAAGACAGTTTTGGTGCATGGAAGACACCCTGTAGCTTTGGAAGCTGACTGGTTGTTAATCCTTGGCAGGATATAACCCATGTAGCTAAGGCTACTGCAGCAGTGATCTTTACTTACATACCTGTACTTTCCCCAGAGTGTATCAGATCTCGTTTTCTGATTGATCCAGAAGAACGTGTGACGAAAAGTAGTTTTTTGGCTATAAATTCTGTATTTATTTTGTATCTGTAGCCTTTACCATTTCTTAGCTCCTTTTCTATTCCTTTCTTTCTTTTTTTTTTTTTTTTTTTTGCTACAGAGTGTTGCCTTTTCATGTACTTTATCTAGGTTTCCCTTATTAAGCGTTGTCAACTTTCATTGCTTTAATTGTTGTGGTAGTGATACTACTGTTGTATTGTTGGCTATGTTTTGGCAAGTTTTTGGTGTGTAGTTATTCCTTTTTCTTTTCCGCAGTATTTCTGACAAGGCCCTTGCATCAAGAAGTGTTTGGCCTGTGGCCACAAAATACTGATGCAGTTACCTATATTATTAGTTTATTGCTTAGGGGTTGCACACCTGGATGCAGACTGTGAGGCATGTGCTCTTTTGGTCCCGGAGAGCTGCAAGGATGCAGGGACAAACTTATTCTTAATGGCCTTCTTCCCATCCAAGCAGGAGATTAGCTCCTTCTGCTTGAGAAGTCTCTTCTTCACCTAAGAAACATGACAAGGCAAAACCTCTAAAAGAGGGACAGAAGGAAAAGGAGAGAGAGAGAGATAAGTCAAAAGAAAGAAAGGGAATCAGAGAAGAGGGTAGAGAAACCCAGGAAATGATCACCAGATCCTATGCGGTCCTTATCCAGAACTCTCTGACTCCTCCACCACATCCAATAAAGTCTGTCACATACATCTCAGATTTCAGTCTCCTTCTCTACAGGGGAGGCAATCTTCTTGGCCACCTGTGGTGGCTTTATCTTTTAAGTCCTTCCATTCATTGATTAGTCTCTCAGAAGCGGATATTGACAAGATGATGTGGGAAGTTCCTTTGGACTCATTCAACTGGAGGCCATCCTGGCACTGACCCCTTTGGGGGCTCCATGTATGGTCCTAGGTTCATAGGGTAGTACTAAGCTAACTGCCCTTGCTAGCCATTGTAAGCCTGGCCAATTATCCCTTGTGAGACTCAAACCCTGCACCTTGTGTTTGTAAGGCAAACACCTTAACCATTAGGCCACCCTCCCAACCGCCTTTCCACTAGTTTCTCCCTTTTTAGTCTGACTTATGTATCCAAGCCTTCCCATTAGAGCACCGATGTCAGACCCAACAGCTTTTTTGACTTCGACTCTAACAGTTTCCCTTACTCTCTGGATTCCGGCTCATTTTGATAAAGATGAGTCTCAAAGCCAAAGCACTGGAGCTGAAGCTAGAGGGTCAGGGTTGGCTGAAGTTTTCTTATCCATCCCTTCCCCACCATGCTTCAGCACTTGACAGCTCAGTGCCATTGTTGGCCTTGTAGCCAGGATGAGTCAGCACCAAGGGCATCCCTCATTTTTCTTTTGTGGAAAGGATGAAGTGCTTCCTCAGCCCCAACTGTGCCTTCAGTGTTTGAAAGGGTTCTCTCCAAGTCAAAAGAAGAGGTATGTTCCTTTCTAACATCTGGTGGATCCTGCATTGGAAACTGCTCATCCTGTTAAACAGGGACAGTCAGCTTCCTCCATCCTCAGGGGGTTTTCACCATGCAAGCTCCTAGTCTGATTCCAAGCCTTCCCCAGAAGTCTACATGGCTGAGATGCTGACAAAATGGACTTGCAAAAGGAGACATTTAGACTGTTCACCAGAGTCAGTCACTGAATACATAGACTTCGATGAGGGAGAGTATTCTCAATGATACCTCTACAGGATGCCTCCTTTGGTGGCATTCTAGAATTAATGAAACAACAAGGAGGTTGGGCTTATGAAGCACCCTTTCCTGAAGAATCTGTGTTCCTTCAGGTGTTTGGGGCTGACTGTTCTACCGCTTGGGTGGTGCTGCCCACTGTCTAACTCTTAGACCTAATTTTTCAGTGGGCATGGAAGAAGCCTGACATCATGGATCCAATACCATGTAAACTGGTAAATATTTTGGTAGCCTGTAGGGCTAGGGCATACTGGAACAAAGGTCCCCTGGTACATACTATGGTTGTTCCGGTAGCAAAAAGAAAGGAGATCACAGATAAGAGCACATCTGTCCATCCCCCAATAGAGAATCTGGGGCTTTGAACATATTCAGGAAATGGATGTACACTTCATTGACTTTTGCACTTAGAGGGCTGAACTACCTTGCTCGTATGACACTTTTCTAGAAGAACTTGAAGGAGCTGACTATCAGTGGAGTCCCAATTGTCTACCCTTCAGTTTATGGCCAACATGTCTATGTGTCTGCTCTCCATCTCAGCTAATGGTTTAGCCAGTGTGGCAAGCACCAGCATCACTATTCTCTGGCACTCATGGATGTACCTTTGTGACTTCATGGAAGGCTTCAAGACATCTTTCATTAGTGCTGTTTAGATGGTTTGACTGTGTTCAGAATGAAGGCGAAGGAAATTGTCACTAGGAGTGAGCAAAAAGGCAAGGCCTTGTCTGCAGTTGGACTCTGCATTTCCACCTCACAAAGGACCTTTTTAGGAAACAAAAGGTGAGAAAAGCTGTGGTTTAAAATTCCAGTGATTTTAGCCAAGAGACTTCTGTGAATAGACCCCCCCGGGGGGATAATTATGGACATTGCCTCAGAGGCAGACTGCAGAATGGTTTTGTGGTCCTTTAACTCAGAAACCCTCCCAGCACTCCTGAACAATTGCCGAACTGCTGCACTCTTGAGGCATTCGGGGGGGGGGGCTGTTATCCCTGCACCCTCTAACTTGACAGGATATCAGACAAGATTCTTGCATGCAGAGTATACATTATTCTGTTTGTTTCCTCTCCACAGGAAAATAAAATTCCCGATGCACACCCCCCCCCCCATCAGATGGAATCCAAAGCAGCAGAAGTAAGAAAGCTGCTAGAAAAAGAGTAATCCAGAAGGTCCCTCCAGATCAGTCAGGATCTATAATCTGTTCCAGGTTATTTTTACTTCCAAGAGAAACTGAGGACATAAGTCCAGTCTTGGACCTCACTTGGGAATTACACAGCAAATAGAGTTTATATGATGCCACCTGGGTAAAAATTCTCAAATAGCCAAACTTCTGCAATCCCAACTATTGTCCCTGCATCCTAGTTTCAGAAGTTCTTCACCAACCTTGCCCCCAGGAAGACTAATTCTCAGACGCTTTAGTTTGATTGCTGCTTTGATCACTCTGGATCCTCAGGCAAGATACTACTTCTGTTTAGTCATCCTTAATGTTGCACCCCTTGAATGCACCCAATACGCCTAACAACAATATGCAGAAAGAACATCAGTTGGCAGTTGACTTCCTCCATAGTATCAAAGGGTTGACTGTTCTCCCCACCACCCATGATTGCCACAAAAATTACAGACACTTCTCTTCTGGGATGGGAGGGTGGGGTCATTTCAAAGGGAAGATTATTCAAGGTTTTTGGTCCGCAATAGATGCCAGTCTTCACATCAGTGTCTTGGTGATGAAGGCAGTCCTCCTAGAATTTTCATGCTTTTTAGGCCTCCCTCTCCAAGGCCATGTTCTTCATACAGATGGACATTGTGGTGGTAGTGTGGTATATCAACAAGCAGGGAGGAACCCGATCATGTCCACTTTGCCAGGAAGCCATGAGAGTGTGACAGTGTGGCGATATCTTCTCAGCTTCTTACTGAGGTTGAGCAGGGTGTTCCCCTAGTCATGGGATTTTACTCTTTTTTTGCAACAGTTGCTTTCTGCTGTTGTAGAGTTTGTTTATGGCAGAGGACCACCAGATTGGCTTCCTTTTTTTTGGAGGATAGCATCTTGATTATATTAGGGATAGAATGATCCATGCACTCGTGTAAGTGCTTATAAAGTGCATTTGTGTAGGATTCAGCAGTTGTACCTCTATTGTCCGTCTGCATGGCTGTCATGAAGTTTGCCACTTCTGTCTTAAGAAGTGTGAAGTTGGCTTTGGAGAAGTTTTTTATGGTGGTTTCCCTAATTGGGAGTGGGGGCGGGATGTGGATGTCTAGGGTGATTAGCTTGTGGTCGGATCTGACCAACGAGTAATTGACCTCTGGTGTGGAACACCAGTTGCCCATGTTGGTAATGACCAGGTCTAGGATTTTGCTGCCCCTGGTGGGGGTGTGAATACGTTCATCCAAGGTGTTGGAATTTATGAATTCCAGAAAACTTTGAGCAAAAGAGTTGGTACATGAGTAGTTTTCCCAGTTAATGGTGGGGTAGTTGAAATCGCCCATCATTAGGGTGTTAGGTTGTACCCTAATACTTTCCAGTGTATCAAGAAAAGAGGAGTGGGAATCCTGGGGCATGGTGGGGGGTCTGTAGCAAGCTACAGTTTGGATTGCGGTCTTGCCCAGAGTTAGTTGCACTTGCACTTAGCACATGGGTCTCCTTTATGCCTTTCTTTCCCTTCCTCTCATAACAACATTTCTTCAGAAGCCTGTAAGATGCAAGGCCAGAGTTATCCTCATTGCCCTCTTATGGCCCTGGCAAATTTGGTTTTGCTTCCTCTGGCCTCATCTAGTACATCTGCCATGTGTGTTGGATCCTCGTTCAGATCTGATCAACCATCCAGTCAGCTTCACCAATTTTAATGGTGACCAGAGATGCCAGGTTTTCTGATCCAGTGATTCATATTTTATTTTCTTCACAGAAGCCATATACCAGAAATGTTTTTTCTCAGTAAATGGAGAAGTTTTGCCATATGGGCTTCCTCCAGAGGGCTAGACCCTTTCTCAGCCTATCTTCCATCTCTTCTGGATTTCTTGGCAGCGCTTTTTCACAAAAGATCCAGCTTCTCAACCATCAAGTTAGAATTAGTGGCCATTTCCAATTGTCACATAGGGGAAAATCAGACTTCTATTTCTTCTGTAAAGATTTCAAAAGCCTTTCTGAAGGGAACCTTCTTGTTAAGGCCACCAATCGGGGAACCAGTTCCTCCTTGGGAAATTACTAGCATGCTTCAGGCTTTAACAAAAGCTCCATTTGAGCCTGCCCTTTCAGTAGATTTAAAATATCTTTCTTGGAAAACTGTCTTTTTGAAGGCTAACATGTTTGCATGAAGGATCTTAGAGTTGCAGGCCTTATGATGTAATCCCCATATCTGTTTTTTCATCCTTACAGAGCATCTTTGAGAACAAATCCTCACTTTCTCCCAAAGGTAGCCTCTGAAGTGAACCTTAATCAGATTATCAATCTACCAGTGTTTTTTTCCAAATTTTGTAACAAAGGGGGAGTATACTCTACATTTGCTAGATGTTTATTGTCAACTCAAGTTTTATTTACACAAGGCAAAGTGTATTTGGAAATGTGATCAGCTTTTCATTGCTCTTTCTACAACTAAATTTAGTCAAGGAGTATGTAAAGTAACTCTATCCAGGTGGCTTTCCAACTTTATAATGCTTGTATATGAAAAGTTGGGATTGACTTTGCATGGCAAACCAAAGACTCATTCTACCAGAGCGGTAGCTACTTCCAGGGTCCCTATTGATGAAATTTATGCTGCAGCTGCTTGGTCTACAATCCATACTTTTGTGTCACACTATTTGCTGGATATACAGTCCAGATCCAGTATCCTTTGGCCCCTCTGTTTTCAGAAATATTCTTCCTTGCTTCCTCCAAGATGTTTTGGTAACCTGGAAATCTGTCCCAAGGATTGAATCGGATGAAAACAGATATCAGATATGAAAGTTATGCACTTAAAGTAATGCTAGATCTGTGTTGTCTTGTTTTCATCCAGGTCAATTTCCCTCTCTCCGTCCACTAACCTAAATTGTCATTTTTAGACTCCAGTTGAATGGTTGGATCTGACCAGGGGCCTTTTCTTTGGACAGCCTGTTTCTTGCTGTTTTTCATGGTTTCACCATTACTATCCACTATATTAAGTAGGTCTGTATAATTTTATAGGATAAAATTGTAATGTCTATAAGCAGGTAAATGTGATCTGAGGCACTCTGAGGAACTGAGAGAATTGTGAGTAGGGCAAGAGTCAGAGGCCTGGATCCAAGTTTCTGGAAAAAGCTCCAAGGCTGGATCTAATAATCCAAAGTCTGAACCATGTCATAGGATCATAGGAGGTTATTAGGCAAATGACCCTAGGGCCCTTGCAAGCCTACCAAAGTACAACCCTTGTTCCCTAGAATATCAAAGTATTAAGCAGAGCTAAGTCGACAACAACTGCCCCTGTCCAAGAGGGACACAGGTGAAACTCATGGGATGAATTTGTGGTTCCCATCCAGTCATCCAAATTACACTTAAATAGGGTCAGTGAGGGGCTCTGCTTCACCTGAATTGGAAGTTTGTTCCAGAGGAGTGGTAACTTCTGTGAGATATCTCTGTCTCTCCAGCAAGTCTTGTTGATGTCACATACTAGGTTGAGTTCCCTGGAGTGAGTGCATCTTATACCATTTCATTTATGAATGTGCAGCATTTCCATTAGAGCAGGATCTGAGATAGCTTTATATGCAAGGCAGAAGTCACTTCTGAATAGTCTGTAAGACAGAGTATAGTGAATGTGAGTTCAGTCTGTCACCGTATGATATATGCTGAAGACCCTGAATTTTCTTTGTAAGAAACCTTTGAGGTCTTTCCAGTTGCTGCAGGTGCATGCAAAGGTACCCACCAAAGACAGCATTGTAGTGTATTATTGGCCTGATGAGTGAGGAGTACATGGGGGGGGGGAGGGTTATAGCTTCTTTTGTTCTAGATGCAGTGCATTTACTTATGAGGTGGGTGATGTAGAAACCCTTTATTACCACTGTGGAGACGTGGTGATCAAAGGAAAGGTTGCTGTTAATCTGTGTGCCCAAATCTGTTGCTACTGATTGCGTGTTTAGGGTGTTGTTATTAATGTGGTAATCTGCAGGGACATCTCCCTTGCCGAAGGTGATGATAATGCATTTTTTTGCATTGAGTTTTAACCCATTACTTTGGCACAAGTCATTTGTCTGTGTAAGTCCCGCTTGTAGGATGCAAACATCATTTGGGTATTCGATAACTGCACCCAGTTTGCAACTCATCAGCAAACTGTCAGCCCAATGCCTTTTTTTTTAGCCAGTACATCCGAGAAATAGATTCCAAACAGTAGGGGCCTCAGCACTGATCCCTGTGGAACACCATTGGTTACTGGTCTGCTGGTGGAGGTGGAGCCACAAATTTTGACTGTGTGCGTTCTATCAGTGAGGCAGTTTGCAACCCGCCTGACAATATATAGGTTGATCCTCCAGCTGGGTGAGTTTGTCAATGGCACCTGAGTGGAGAATAGTGTCAAAGGCCTTCGCCAGGTCCAGGTAGGCTGTATGCACAGATTTTCCTTCATCCAGGGCTTTGGTGACTGTCTCAAAGAAGTCCACCAAGTTCAGTAGGCGTGATCTCCCTTTAACAATGCCAAGTGAATGCAATGCATATGAATGCAAGACAACACAGATCTAACATTATGGTAAGTACATAACTTTTTTTTTTAAGAAGAAGAGTGGGGGGATTGGGGGATAAAGGGGGACAAGCAATAGCCCATTACAAATGAAACTAATAAAAAAACAAACAAAAAAAAATCTGTCAGTGTTACAGTTATAATGGTTGTCAAACTGTGCTGCTGCTGTAACATTCTGAAAGCTACACAGATGTACTGGCAAGGTCCAATGATATCCTTCCATTTCACTGTTGCAGTATTCATTACATTAGGGATCTCCTTTTTTAATTTCTCCAAATTTTTTGGGTTTCTAATAGCATGACGGGAATGGACCCCATTCCTAAGTCAAACTACAATTAAAGTTCATGAAATTAGTATTGTTTCTTTGATGTCAGCCAAAAGTGCTCTTTGCAGCACCTGCAATGTGCCCAGTAATGACTCCTCCTGTAATTCGTATGGAGTTACATGTATTGGTAGCATATCTAAATATGATTGTAGACATAAAAGACTTGTTGTTCCTACTACTATTATAACTATCTGGGTATCTTTCTTCCACATTGCTCTCGTTTCTGCTTGCAAATTCTGATATTTTATGACTTTGTGTTTTTCTGTGTGCAGGACACTGTAGTCACTGGGTATGGCAATTTCAATGATCAGTATTACTTTTGTCTTCTTTTCTTGGACCACTACATTCAGTTTTCTAGCATCTGTCTTTTGAACTGTTGGTAATGGATGATCCCATGTGATGTAAACTTAATCATTTTCTATGATGCTTTGTGACTTATGTTTCCGGTGTTTTTCAGCCACTTCAGTACCATAATATTTACACAATGCCCAGTATAGCAGTCTCGCCACATTATTATACCTTTCAATATACAGTCCTTCTGCCATTAGTATGTCGCAACCAGCAACAAGGTGTGCAACTGTTTCGCAAAACCTACATTTGTCTGTTTCTCCCACATGTTCAATGGACTTTGTAAATCAACATTTACGTAGCCCACCGTCTTGGGCCGCCAATATTAACCTTTCATCTCTTGGTTTAAATTCACCTCTCCTTAACCATTATTGTATTCATTCCTGATCCACATGAGGTTCTTCCAGAAATTTTCTATACTTGCAACTACGTTTATGCTTTTTCCACATTTCTTGCCTTCTCATCTGGTCCTTCACCTTATATTCTTTTTTTTGTTTTTGGCACATTCAGCTGTGTCCGATTTTTATCTACTTCTGGTTTGATTTCCATTTCTGCTTGACACTAATATGCTTGTGCTAGATTAAGCAGAGAAGTCATCTTAGATTTATTTTCCTCATGTTTCAAAATTTTCACTACATTTGGGTATTGTAAGGTCAGCAGATATGTGTGGAGGCTCACAATTGCAGATCTATACATGTAATCAGTTTCAAGGAGGGCCATCTCTCCTTCAGAACAGGGAGTATATAATCTTGGTATGCACTGATTTTTATAAATCATTTGGTGAACATGAAGCGTCCTTCCTGATTTCCTATCTAATCTATCCAGCACCTTTGGGGGCCAGTCAATCACTCCATAACTGTAGGTTAGGACAGAAAGAGCAAATTGATTTATAGCTTGGATTTTGTTCCTAGATGTCAATGCTGTTTTCAGGATTAATTTAAGTCTTCTAAAGTACTCCTTACTAGGTTTTATTCACATTTTTCATGTTTTATTGTCGATCCTTCATCAGTTCCCAAATATTTATACACTCCCTCTTGCTCAAGTTCTTTTATATCACATTCTTGTGCCAAACTGATGTTTTCCTGATGATGCAGTTTTCCTGCTTTAAAGGTTGTTTTGGTACATTTATCAAGACCAAATGACATTCTTTTATCATCTGAAAAAGTTTTGACATCTTGCAGTTGTGCTTTCAGTTCCTCATCTGATGAGCTGTACAGTTTCAAATCGTTGACAAAGAGAAGATTAGAAGTCTTTGCACTTTGTTGTTTTCTAGGAGCCAAATTATAGCCATGAACCTAAGCTGTTAAGTACACAGCTTAATGGGTTAAGGGCAAGGCAGAATAGCAGTGATGACAGAGAGTCACCCTGGATTATCCCCCTTTGAATTTTTATCCCTGGCATAATAAGGTTGCCCTTATCATGACTTAATTGCAAAGTGCTCTGCCACTGTTTCATGGTCACTGTAATGTAGTTGATCAGTGTAGGATGTATCTTACACATTTTTAAGCACTCTTTTATCCATGAATGTGGGATACTATCAAATGATTTTTTATAGTCAATCCATGTCATACTTAGATTCTTCCCCTTTTTACAGTTCTCTACTATGACTTTATTTAACAGCAAATGATCCTTTGTTCCATATGATTTTCTTTTATTGCCCTTTTGTTCTACTACCATAATTCAGTTTTCTTCAAAATGACTATAAACTCTGTAGGCGTCAATTCCAGTGTATAGTGTATATGTTGTCGGAAGGCAAGTTATTGGTCTATAATTCTTAGGGTAGCTTCAGGTTCACTCTTACGTAGGAGCATTGTTTTTCCTGTTGTCAGCCAGGTTGGTGTATGTTCGGGGTGTCCATATAAATAATTCTTACTCATGGCTAAATCTTTGTGAAAAGATGTTAATACTTTTAACTAGAAGTTAGGTACTGCATCTGGGCCTGGGGTTTTCCAGTTAGAGGCTTTTATTAACTTTGTTTCAATCTTTCTGGCTGTTACTTCATCCCATTTCATATCCTGTACCTTTAAACTTCTTATACTTTCTTTTACTTATTCTACCCAGTTAGCATCTTTGTTATGTTCCACAAGATCTTCATAGATACTTCTCCAAAATGTATCTCTTTCTTCTTTTTTTTGGTGGTCTTTCAATTCCTTTTACATTATTTCCCAATTCTCTATAAAACTTTTTTGGGTCATCAATAAATTGCTTATTTTGTACCTGTCCTTTATATTTGTCTATGTATCTTCTACATTTTTCCGCCTGTGCTGAGAATTTTAGTTTATTATTTGTGATAGTGCATGATAGATCCTGATTTGTTCTAATACTGCACATTGCTTTTATTATATCTATCTTTCTGAGTGTTTTTGTTGATCTGTTCCCTCTTTTGTACTCTTCTAATAGTGACACTTCCTGTCTTAGTTGCTTTATAGTTTTCCTCTGTTCGATACTTCCATGATGGTATTCAATTTCTCCAGTTTCTCTCCTTCACTACTCTGTGTTCTTGTGGTAAAACTGTATCAGTTATTAATTTAGCTGCACAGTAATATATACTGTTTACTTTTGTTATACTGCATGAATCTCTATGGACAGACCTAATTACTGTGTTCATTTGTTTTATTAAACTTCTAACTTTTTGTGTTTTATTGACCTTCTTCAGTCTATTTATTTCATTGATCTTAATATGTCTATCTCTATTAAGTCATCCCCTAAGGGTGCTAAGGGTGATCCGAAGTCCGGCTAGTGTGTCAAAGCCTTAGGTTGCTTTAAGGTACACTATATGTCACACGTATACTCCTCATGTAGCATAAGGCATAAAGGTAACCTCTGGATGTACCATCTTCAGAACATCTTTGCTGCCAGTCCAAATGTCGTCTCTTGATCGTCAGTCTGAACACCCATTTCATTGCTGGTTCACCGAGCCATTGCAGATAAGTGCCCAGTTGGGGTTTTTTACTTATATTTCTTTTTGTTGTTGTTTTGTGGGGTTTCATGTCATCCAAGAAAGGTAAATGCCAGTGTGGAAGATAGATTCCCCATAAAAACTGCCATGAACAGTGTCTGTTTTGCCTTGGCACCTTGCATGACCATACATCCTGTTGAATCTGTCTGGCCTTTGTACCTAAAACCCTTCGTAGTAGACTATTTTCTTTGGTGTTTCATCATGAAAACCAACATCTTAAGCGTCTTTAGTAGGACACGATGCAGGAAACTTCCTGATCTGAGGGACAGCCGTCAATGAAGAAGGCCAAGAAGCCTAGGCCAGAGTCATCTGCTTTTCAGCCTCTGCTGGACATTTCTCCCGAGGCGAGTGAATGCCTGGAGGTTCAACCGGCTTTATTGTTGGATTCTTCTGCAGCAACCTGGTTGGAGACCAGCGAGGATCTGACTTTAAGGACATCTGAGGAGACATTACAGATGTCCACTTTGGACTCAGGAGAATCACGTCTGATTATCTCAGGGTTATCTAAGGGTGTTCCTCAGGATTATCTAAGGGTGTTCCTCAGATATTAGTCAGAAAAGAAGTTCTTACTATCATCATTGAATGCCATCCTGCATCAGAGCCTTCCAAATTTTATAAGGTGGAGGGTCTATATCACGTTGTTGAACTCTTAAAAGTTCGAATGTCATATGGTCGACACCATATGATCGAACTTTTAAAAGTTCGAACGTTTCAACGGAGATCTCTGTACAATGCAGAATGGAAAGTTTTCCCTTTTCTGCACCGCAGTTCGATCTCGGAGTTGGTATATTTAAAGAGCGTGGGGTGTGGGGGTGCAGGGAGGCTTGCCCCCCCCCCCCGCTTAGGTTTTTTCTTTGGTTTATTTTTTATTATTACATTTTCGAACTTTTAAAAGTTCGATCATATGGTGTCGACCATATGATGTTCGAACTTTTTTAAAAGTTCGATTATGTAATATTAGACGTAGGGTGGATGTCCCATTGAAGCAAAAGCAAAAGACTAAGCATATAACCCCTGCTCCTAAGGATCCACAGAGTGAATAGCAGTCTTTCACTCAGGGCTTGTTTAGTGCTCTGATGACACTGAAAACTCTTCAGGGAGTTTCTGTTCCAGTCCTCCTTGGACTTCTACTCCCCTAAAAAGACCCAGGGAACAGGATTCTTTTGAGGACGAGCCAGATTCAGATTAGGAATGCCTTGCTTACTCTTCCCAGATTCCCTCTCCTTGGGATTATGAATCAGAGGAAAAGGAATCTACCAGTCTTGATGCTCCCTTTGAAAAGATTTCTTTTGGGGATACAATCTCAAGCATGGTGGAATTCTTTAAATGGGATTGTGCTCAGGTTTTGAGGTACAAAAAAGGTGCTATGAGTTGTTGCAGATGGACTCTCCCAGGCCTTCAGCTCTTTTTCCTCTTCTGGCTGCCTTTTTGGATGCATTTTTAAATGCTTCTAATGCTGCAGACTCTCAGCCTCCTGCCCCCAAGAAACCTGCTAGATTCTATAGGGTGCCTGAGGACGGTAAATCTGTGTACAGTTGTCCTTCTGCTGACCCTTTGGTGGTGTCTGTAGCTTCTGACAAGCCTTCTCAGTTGCTTCCTTCTCCCAAGTTACTGCCCTCTGATGAAGATAGCAAGACCACGGAATGGCTTGGCAAGAAGGTTTATACCTCTGCTACCTTGGCTTTAGGGCTGTTGATTATCAGAAGCATATGTCCAGGTTTTTGTTGGCTCTCCTATCCCAGACCTGTCAGGTTATTTCCGATCTTCCAAACTCTGAGGGTAAACCTTCTGCCCTTTCCTTGTTAGGGACTTCCTCCCAGTTGGCTCGTCATTCCATCAAGTGTAGTTAAGATTCAGCAGATGCTTCTTCTAGGACTACTGCTTTTGGGTCAGTGATGAGGAGGTGTCCTTGGCTTCGGTTTCAACCTTTGCTTGATGATATTAAGACTAAGTTGATGGATGCCTCTCTTGATAATAAACACGTTTGGTGAAGCTACTGCTACTCTTAAGTCCCTTCAGGATAAGGGCAAGGCCTTACAGCAACTTAAACATGTGTTTGTGTCTCCTCTGTTGAAATTTCAGAGAAATTTCCCCAGTAAGTCAGTGTTTGTTCTTAGGCAATCTCACCCTCCTCCTAAGGACAAAAAGGGTGGCAAGCAGGCTCCTCCTGCAAAGATTACTCAGACTTGCATGCCTTAGAAGTCTCCTTTTCCTGGTAAACCAGGTACTGACTATCCTGTTCTTCCCAGCTCTTTTCCTCTTTCTCTTCACCTCGCCCTTTCTCTTCCTGCTTGGCTACAGATTACTTAGGATTCCTGGGTCCTGTCCATTATTCGCCAGGTGTTTTTCATTGTCTGGAAGTCTCTTCTCCCTTTTATGGGTATTCCTCAGCCTCCTCAGGAACAATTGTCTTTTTTTCCAGAGGTGCTTCAGGACATTTTGATTCAGAGTACTATTCAAGAGATGACTGTATCAAAGGGGGAGGGTTTTTTTATTCCAGGATGTTTCTAGTTCCCAGGAAAGAGGGTACTTGGAGATCAATTCTAGACCTTTCTTCTCTAAACACTTTTCTGAAGGTGCTTCCTTTTGGATGTTATCCCTTCAGACTTTGTTCCCTCTTCTGCTTTCTCAGGCTTTCATGGTGTCCCTAGATCTCAAGGATGCTTATCTCCTTACTCCTATTCATCCCAAGTTTTTAATGATTCTTTGTTGCTTCCTGGGATTTTCAGTTCTCAGCTTTGCCCTTTGGCCTTTCTACTCCCCCAAGGGTATTCACCAAATGCCTCGCTCCTTGGACTGCTTTTTGCAGGATTCAGGGAATACAAGTATTTTCTTCCTTGGATGACCTTCTTTTTCAGGCATCTTCTCCAGAGATCCTGTTGAAAATCTTCATTTTGCCATTTCTGTTCTGCAAAACCTGGGGTTCACAATAAACTTAAAGTATTTTCTGACTCCTTCTCAAGACTGTGCCTATGCTGACATCCCTACCTCCTCACAAGGCCTTAACCCTCATTTCCTTCTTTCAGACTCTTCTTCCTCTGGCCTCTATAACAGACAGGGAATTTTTGAGAGCCCTGGGGTTCATGACATCCACCACCCCTATGCTCCCTCTGGCCAAACTCCACATGAGAAAGTTTCAGTGGTTTCTGAAGTCAGTTTGGCTTCATCATACGCACCCCTTTCCAAACACTTAGGTGTATTCTCTGCTATCACTGCTGATAGTGATAGCTTTCTTCTGTACACTTCAGTGTACTCTTCAACTGTCATTGTGGATGGTCTCTTTCTTTCTTTCCTTTCTCCCCCTTCACTGCAAAAAAAGTCTTTCTGCCTTTCTTGTTGAGAGTTTTTCCCTATCTCTCTTTCGCATGAGTAGTGTGTGTGTGTGTGTGTGTGTGTGTGTGTGTGTGTGTGTGTGTGTGTGTGTGTGTGTGTGTGTGTGTGTGTGTGTTTCCAGCACTGTTTGTATTATGGCTGAGAAAGCTAAGGCTCCTTCTGGCTTTAAAAAAATGCCAGACGTGTAGTCACAACATACCTCTGTCTGACTTGCGTCTTTTATGTGTATATTGTTTCGGTCCTGTTCATTTACAGGAGGATTGTAGTGATTGCTATGGTTTTAGCCATAGGGCTCTTGTTGAGAGAAGAAATGAGCTAATTTTGAATGGCTTGATTCATTCTGCCTTTGGAGACGCCATATCTGCTATAGATAAAATTAAAATGGATATTTCTTCCCCTTCTTTATCCTCTATGGAGAAGAGCAAAAAAAGGAGTTTGTCAGTACCATCCTCCCCTTCAGTACTGGCAGCTAAGAAACCTAGATATTTGATTCCTAAAAGTTCCTTGAAGCCGAAGGACTCTGACTTTAAGATTTTGGTACTGTGAAAATCACCACCACCAACCCCATTGTTACCGCAAAACCCTCGACGCCGATGACTTCAGCACACGAAAATTTGCATTCTGGTTCTGCATCAGTGCTGACTACTTTGATGCAGACCTTAGATATAAGACAAAAGGAAGCTCTACCAGGACTTGTTACTCACCGTCTTTTGACCCCTTTGTGGGTAAGTTACCTGAAGTCTTTCTTCAGAGACCTAAATCACCCTCTCTGTTGTCAGTCCATTCCACCAAAAGCCTTACAGAACTCCACATGGAGAGACTGGTGAATAAAATTTTGTGGGTGAGAGGTTTCAAAGGACTGCCTTCAGCTCCGAGCCCTATGGGTTCAGGAGCCGAACCTTCATTCACCCCCTAACTACTTCTCCTCTGACCTCTTCCATGGCTTCAGAGTTTACAGCTCCAAGTTGTCCGGTGCCAGTTGTATCAGTTCTGAAGATCTCTCTCTCTTTGGAGCCAGTTATTGCTCTGAGTTTTTCGGTTATTTCAAAGCCAGAGACCTCCCAGGGCTGTATCTGTCCTGTTGGCTCTGAGGGGCAGGAGTCAACTCCAATCTTTAGAGTCATCTCTGCACCTTGGAGTGTCGGCACAGTTCAGTTTGGCCCTGGCTTCTGTCTCAGGGGCTGTTTCTTCTGAGCAAGGAGTGACCTCAGTTCCGAGGCAGTGTATCTCGGTTCCAGGCTCCCTTCCCCTTCGGGGAGGGCAGCCTTCTAGGCAGTGGAGAGGGCTTTGTCTCTTACAGTGACTCAACCAGCTCCTTCCTTCCTTAGAGCAGATACCTTCCTCATGTCCAATTATTCGACATCTCTCCCCACTGGGGCAACGAGTGCCGAAACCTCAGGTATCTCAGATACAGATTCAGTCATCTTCTGACACCTCTCCAGACTCCAGACTATCCCCCTGAAGAGGTTCCTCAGAAGAAGAAGTGCAAGAAGAAGCACTTAGATTCCCCACAAGAATTGATCATGGAAGATATTGATTTTGATTAAGGGGAAGGGTCTCCAAGGTCACCCCCTGAAGATGTCTCCTTTACAGACATCCTAGAAATTTTGAAACAGAGGGGTGACTGAAGTCCCAAAACCCTTCCTTGGAGGAATCAGTTTACCTGCAGGCTTTTGTTACTTACCCATCTACCTCTTGGGTGACTCCACCCATTGATAAACTCATTCATCTGATTTCTCAGTGGGTGTGGAAGGCTCCGGACACTGTTGAACCCATCCCCAAGAGACAGGACAAAATTTTATCTGCACCCAAGGATAAACAATTCTGGGCTAAAAGTTTAGAGGTAGATGCCATGGTCGTAGCGGCCGCCACCAAAACGAAACTTGCCAAGGAGAATCCATCTATCCATCCACCCAGCAGAGAGTCTAGGGTGAGTTTATGCTTCATCGACCTTCGCCTTAAGGTCTTTGAATTTCCTGGCACATTCACCAGACTTCAAAGGGGTCTGATCAAAGAGTTCTCTGACATTATCCAGGTGTGGGAAGGATGGTAAGACCCTTTCTGCTGTGTGTGTATGTTTTTCCACCCCCCCCCCAATGGTCCTTTTCTAGGAATCAGAGGAGTGGTGAAAAGATGTGGTTTTAAAAATCCCAAGGGCCTTTCCAGGACATACATGTAGGCAATTCCCCCCAGGGGCAGAGGGGGGAACTACAGTGGAAGATGCCGTCCTTGCGACAGAGGTGGTCCACAGAACCAGGGCTTTAGGGATTCCTTCCTGGGTAAGCCCTTTCGGTGTTCCTGAAAGGAGGCCTGATTGTCTTCTTCTGGAGGCATTCAGAGACACTTAACCTTGCACCAAAATGCCTGGCTAAATATAACAACAGGCTCTTGGGTGCAGTGGATCATATCCAGAGGTTATACCTTACCCTTTTCCCATCTCCCCCCCATATACAAGAAAATCCCTGATGTTCCACCTAGTCAGGGGAAACCAGCAGTTCTAGAAATTCAAAAAACTGCTAAACGAAAGAGTTGTCCAAGAAGTCCCACCAGACCAGAGAGTATCCGAAGTTTACTCAAGATTCTTTTTAGGTCCAAAAAAGACAGGGGACTGGAGACCAGTTTTGGATCTCAGTGTGATGAACAAATCAGTTTGACAAACAAAATTCCAGATGGTCATGATACAGTCCATTTTTCCATTTTTAGGAAAGGACTACTGGATGTGCTTGATAGATCTTCAGGATGCGTATTACCACATAAAAATGGACACGCTCTCTAGAAAGTTCCTCCGCTTCCGTCTGGGAGCCAGTCATTACCAATTCAGGGCACTACCCTTTGGTCTCACCACAGACACAGGGTGTTCACCAAATGTATAGCAGCAGCAGTAGCAGCTCACTTGAGACTGCAAGGATTCCGTGTGTTTCCATACTTGGACGACTGGCTCATTACCACTCCAACCAGGCATCGATTGATAGAGGCAAGAGATTATGTTCTCAAGACCTGCGCATACTTAGGAGTAACTGTAAATCACGAAAAATCTCATCTGACTCTGAGTCAGAGTTTAGAGTTTATAGGGGCAGTACTGAATACGACAACTACTGTAGCATCCCTTACTCCAGTGAGACTTAAAAAATCATAATTCAGGTTCAGAAAATGATCCACACCAAGAAGGTACCCACTCAGCTTGTTTTACAGGCCCTAGGTTCTATGGCAGTGACAATTACTGTAGTTCCCCTAGCCAGATATAACTTGAGTGGGTCTATATTAGAACATCAAAGTTTCAAAACTTCGAATGTTCTAATATCGACCCGTATTCAGCAAAAGCTGAAAATATCGAAGCTACAGAAAACTGAATTTTTTCCTAGGGAAAGAATTCGGTTGTGCGTTTCTGTTGCTTCAGTATTTTTACGCTGTGGTGGAAAGTTATGGGTCGGGTTCAGGTAAGTGTTCGATTGAGCGTGGGTTAGGTTAGTTAGGGTTAGGGTGCAGGTTAGGTATGTGTGCGATTGTGTGGACGTGAGGGTTAGGTGAGTTAGGGTTAGGGCACGGGTTAGTTATATGTGCGATTGTGTGAACGTGAGGGTTAGGGCGCGGATCAGGTAAGTGTGCGATTGTGTAGACGTGAGGGTTAGGGCGGGGTAGGTGAGTTAGGGTTAGGGCGCCGGTGAGGTGAGTGTGCAATAGGGACGGACCTTAGGGTTAAGGTTTGGGTTAAGGTAAGTAGATAGTTAGTGGTGTATATATAGTTTAGTGTAGGGTTAGATGTAAGATTTTAGGTGTATGTGTATGGATTGCTGTTTGTTTTGGTGTGCTTGTGTTGTGTGTATGTGTTTTGGAATAGCAAATTTTTTCCCTGGGAAAGAATTCGCTGTTCTGTATGTTCGATGTTTTCAGCTTTCACTAAATAGGGGTCGATATTAGAACATTTGAAGTTTTGAAACTTTGATGTTCTAATATAGACCCCATGAGAATTTTACTCTGACTACTGGCTTTTCCATGGTCTATACTATATCAACCCATATCGGAATAGATTCTGATCACCAATCATTGCAGAACCTAGCTTGATAGATTCACTCCAAGGAAATTTTGTTGGGTTGCCCCTTCGTCCTTCCATAGCCCAAGGCCATAGTGACCACGTATGCCTCCCAGATGAGGTGGGGGGGGCATTTTCTGGGCTAGACTTTCCAAGGCACTTGGTCCCCTACAGAGGCCAACATCCATATCAGTGTTCTGGAGCTAAGAGCGGTGCTTCTAGCGTTGCAAGCCTTTCGATCTGCTGTAGCTATGGGAACAGTTGCAGTTCAAACAGACAATATGTCAGTAGTTTAGTACATCAACAAACATGGAGGAACCAAATCTTATCCCCTTTGTCGTGAAGCATTCAGAGTGTGGCAGTGGGTGATCTTTTCCAACTGATTTCTGATAGCAATGCGCATTCCGGGGAGTTCCAGTGTATAGCAGACAAACTGAGCAGATATATTCTCCAGCCTCATGAATGGTCTCTCAGTCAAAAAGTGACTGAAAAGATTTTTCATCAATGGGGTAAGCCTTGCTGCAACCTGTTCACCTCTGCCATAAACAAGAAGTGCAGCTACTACTTTGCCCTGTTCCCCCTCCGGAGAAGTCACCAAGAGACGCTCTTCTCCACACTTTACCCCCTGGTCTTCTGTATGCCTTTCCCGATACTTCTTATCCCAAAATTCTTACATAAAGCACTCAGGTTGAAGAGCAGTGTAATCCTCATTGTTCCATTTTGGCCTCAACATATATGATTCCCCCTTTCTTTGGCCTTACCTAATCCAACGATCATGGACTCTGGACCCAGCCCTAGACCTTCAGCCTCATCCAGATGGGCTAGTTCACCCATACATTCTGAACCTCAAGCTGACAGCATGGTTTCTCCAGTTCCACTAGTGGCCAGGTATCTTAACCTTTTTTCCCCAGTACACCAAATTCTTCTAGCTTCTCATAAACCTTCCACACAGAAACTGTATAATAGTAAATGGAAAAGATTTACCATTTGGGCTTGTGAAAGGATTATTGATGCCTTTTCTGCTCCCGTTGATAATATTTTAGACTACTTAGCCTCTCTTTTCAATGCAGGAGCTTCCCCTTCTACCATCAGAGTACAACTAGCGCGGGGGGGGGGGGGGCAGAGCCTGATGGCTAACTGAAAGCAGCATAATTTTAGACCTCCTCAAACTATCCACAAAATTCAGGAAATATTCAATTTCTGTCAATTACAACTAGCAACAACAAATAGATAGAGATCTGAACTACAACTATAGAAAATATGGAGGAATTGTATGAATAGTTTCTTGTCAGAAATACTTGGAGATTCAACTGATAATATAAATGAGTAACTCAAGAAATTCCCATCCTGATGTGACCTTAAAGAAAGAACTGCAGCTGGTGACTTCTACCTTACAAGAACTATCCTTGAAAATGGATGTTTTTAAAGATAACCTGGAAAACCTAAAAAATCAACTGCCAGAAGCAAACTGATGTCCTCAGGGAAATGTTACAGTAGCAACAAACAAAAATAATAGCTCTAGAAACTTCATTAAATGACATCGAAGGGACTCAAAGAAGTAGAAGAAAACAAAAAGAATACCTTCTTAAACAAAATACCTGGCTCCTAAATAAGGTGGATGATTTAAAGAACAGAGAAAGAAGAACAAATATTAGGATTTTTGGACTGCCTGAAAAAACTGAAGGTGAGGACATTATTTCCTTCTTAATTTCATGGATCCCGGAGTTTCTTAATTTAAAAGAAGGACTTTCATATGGCATTGAAAGAGCTCATAGAACTCGAGGTAAACCAGCATCCACTTCAACAAATATTCCACCTACATCAATAATAATAAAATTCTTATCTTTTTTGGACAAAGAATTAGTCCTAAAAACTGCTTGGAGGAAGTCTCCCTTGAAATACAAACAAAACTTAATCAGATTTGACAACGACTTTTCCACAAAAGTATTGGAACAAAGGAAAGCTGTTTGGCCACTGATAAAAATGCTCAAGCAAAATAACATTAAGGCTCAGCTTGCCTTTCCTGCTAAAATCAAAATTCATCACTCAAATGAAATAAAAACTTTTAACAGCCTAGAAGAAGCTTCAGCATTCATAAAAATCAACAATGTTATTCCTATTCCTGAAGATATGAATTGGTCATCACAAACCCTGAAGAGATCAGATGAAAAAAATGCCTGGACTGATGTTAAAAAGAAAAAAAAAAACAAAAGACTGATTCCAAAATACCTAGTTCATTTAAATCTTTCAAAGAAATTACAAAAGACTGACTCCAGAATAACTAGTTCATTCACATCTCTTAAAAAAATCTACTTTAATTTGATTTGTTACTGTTCAATACTCATAATACACTATTACAGGTATGACAATTATTATGTATTATGTTTTAACTTTGTTAAAGCTGTTGTTTCTTTTTTTCCCTTTCTCCCTCCTATTTTATTTCTTCCTGTCCTTTCCAATTTATTTCTCTCTTTATTAATCAAAGGGTCTCTTTCACAAAGGCTGAGGGTGACAGTCAGATAATAGTTTACATTAACAAAATACATATTTTCCTGTTTTGACTGTATATGCTTCATTACATAATAATATCTATGTTGGAGATGACAGGAGACTCTTGTACTCAGCGTTATCTTTTTTGTTTTGGCATGATAGAAATATGCTAGAGGAGGAGTGTCTTTGGTTGATTTGAAATGATGACTTTTTCCTACTGACATCGGTTTATAGTTGGATTGGTAGCCTCTTAATCTGTTTGTAAAATGTATTTGTTTTATTTATATGCTTGAAGGTTGTCATGCATGTAGTCTAGCGTTTTGCCTTAGATATAGAATAAATATGTTGTCACACGAGTTTAAAATGCCTTGCTAGGATTTTGAGCTGTGGGGTGGATTTCCGGGATGTTGCTATGCTGTTAGTGGTTGCATTGCCATATGGCTTGTTTGTGGCTCATTCTTATTTTTTTCACTTTCGTTTGGAGGGAACGAAAGCTTAGATAAACATGCGAAGTGAAGCTTTGAATCATTAAAGCTTAAAATGAGCACATAAAATGCTTTCTGTTTCCTTCACGAGTTAAATTTGAATGACACTGCTGATACTCATGATAACGGAAGTGAAAGCTGGTCTCTGCAATTCTATGCAAGCTCCAATCTCATGGCAATCCTTTATTCATTTGAAAAGAAGTTCTGCTCATGTCCCTTAATGACTGGGTGGTTGCACAGGATTCAAATAATGAAAGTAACATAGTGCAAACTAAATTCTAAAGTGTTTGCTGTTTTTTCCTTTAAAAATATGGCCAGTTCTATCATCATTCCCATTAAGTTTGTTGCTTGGTGGACTTAGGAAGTATAAGGTCATTAATAAACTGCAAATTTCAAGGCTACATGTTAAACTGGCCTTTTTTTATGTACGGTACGGAATTAATGTTATGGGTTACCGTGACAACGAAGGGCACAGTCTACATTCCCAGGCTTGCAGTCATTACAAGAGAAACTTGAAGGTTACACACAGAGGGAGAAATACAATACATTTTATTTGCTGGTCAGGCAAATATATAAGACATGGACTCTACTTTATACATAAAAGGGAAAAGGCCTGGGTTTATTTTACTGGAAACTTGTTTCCTTCCTTTTTTTTTTTTTTTAATATTGCATGTCAATTTGTGTAAAGCAACTTTAAAATTAGAGGGAAGGAGACTTCTCCAGGAAATGTAATTTAAAGCTTTAGATGTTTAAAATGTCACTTCACCATTCCCTTTTACAAACCATTGACTTTGAAAGTGCCGCTTGCTAAACTGAAGCAAAGCAGAGTCTGTATTTACATTATACAAGTACTTCATGAGTAAGAAAGATGCTGTATTTATTTATTTAGACTTAAACTAGCTAAAGTATTACATTTAATCAAAACAGGAACAACAAAAATATATGTAAATGTAAAGTTTTCATACAATGTTTAACTACTTGACATGTGGCACTATAGGAAAATCCTATTTTGCACACTCAGATGTATTGAAAATTGCTTGTTTAGCAAGCTTTGATGTACAATACTCAAGATTTTATATTGGCACTGGAACTTAAAACATCATTTTTAGTCCCTATGCTAAAACAATATAAATAAAAATAAAAAGGAAGGGAAAGAGAAGAGAGAGGGAAGAGAGGAGGGGAAAGACGAGAGGGAAGGGGAGAAAATATGTAATAAATAAATACTTAAAGATACCCTGTATATAAAATATGTATATACATATATATGTATAATTTGTATAAGGCTATGTTCTTATACATATATACAAACTGTAAGTTCTTCATGGTAACTTAAGCAACATAAATGCAACATTCTAGATACACATATTTACTATAAATGTTCATGACTAATTCTTGTCACTTGATAAATCTATGAAAATGGATATAGGTCTTTAGACTTATGAACGTAAATCTTATGTGTAAACATTGAATGAGTACAATAGCACAGCATGTAGATGGCATATAAGAAGAGAGAGAGAGATGAGAGGGGATGGGAGGAAGGGAGAGCATTAGAAATTACATAAATCTGATAATGAATATTTACATCAGCTTAAAGAAACTTATTTCATATACTGATTGTACTATTATATCACCTTTAAGGAGATCTAAGTACAAAATATACCATTTATAAAATATGGGGAAGGGAGGGGGAGAAAAAAAGAAAAGAAATTACATTTAAAGTGTATTATAGTTAATAAATAATTATAACTAAAACATTACATTTTATCTTTTGACTAAACAATCTCCATAGAATCATATATGGAGCTCTTAAGGCTTCTTGTTACTGAGACATGAGGGTCGATCCAATAGATCATTTTCAGTCTATTGGATCAGGAATGTTTATCATTCCATGTAGGGTAAGGAAAGTCTTATCTTTTGAAATTAGCTTGTTATATAATATTTTTTTTGTTTTATTCTTGTTTCTCACAGGCCTGATTCAAGTTTTACTATATGTTCTCTAATTCAGAAAACCTTTCGTATTTCTATAATTAGAAATAATAAAAGATATATTCAACTTTGCAGTCATGGAAGAGTCTTAACTACTATTAACAAATGTATTTTAAAATATCTCCCAGCACTAGCAAATGAACTTGAATGTAAAGCTACTTTCATTAAATATTAATGGCTTAAACAAGTCAAAGAAAAGAGCAAATTTACAAAGATACTTAAAATTAAACAAAGCACAAGTGGTCTTTCTCCAAGAAACTAATTTCAAGACAAGTGAACATTTTATATGGAATCCAAAAGAATATCTAATGTTGCCTCATTCTCCATATAAAACAAAAAAAAACAGAGGAGTTATTATTTTATGGATGAAAAATATCACTAATCCCCAAGTTATCTATAATTATGTAGATAAAGAAAGTCTCCTAGCACTTGTTATAATAAACTTCAGTAACTGAATATGGACACTGGTGAATCTGTACTAGTTTCCTGGTATGGGGGTAGGGACAGCCAAAAACATTTAGATTTTATTATGAATACTTATAAAGGAAACTTGATAATAGGAGGAGATTTTAATTGTATTTTAGATAGCTCCGACACTACCAACAAGAGACCTTTTCATCTTTCTTCAACAGCAAAATTTCTCAAAAAATGGATTGAAAATTTTAAACTGCTAGATATTTTTAACCTCAAAGAAAGTAACTCAATAAAATTTTCACATCAAGATTACAGATTTGGTACCCAAACCAGAATTGATAGAATTTATTTCTCTCAGGAACTAAATACAAAAATATCCACTTCCTCAATAATTCCCTGCTCTTTATCAGACCACAACTCTATAATTCTTAAACTACAAACAGATTTAAAAAAAATAATACATATGGGGAGAATTCTAGCATATGTTACAAATTTTAAAGAATTTAAACCCTGGCTGATATCAAAACTACAATTTTTCCTAAATATTAATTATTCTGACGAGATTAATATAGTCATAATATGGGATTCATTGAAAGCTTTTATATATGGTAAAACCCTTGCTTGGTTCAAAAATAAGTCAAAAGAATGGGAATCAGAATTACACAACATACAAAATCAACTCATAAAGATAAAATCTAATCAGACAAACTCCTCTAATAACAAAAAGATAATTTATGAATTAAATAAAAGAAATAACAAAAATTCTATCTCATAAAGCTAATTTAGCCCTAGAAAAATTAAACTCTTACTCATCTTCACCCAAACATTTACATAACTTAGTTGCAAGGATTAAGATACAAACAAGAACTAATAACATCACCAGTATCATACATGAGGGGGAAAAAACAAAAGAGTATCAGACATAAGCGACATTCTAGATGCATTTAAATACCATTATACTGAGCATTACAAAGATAATAATTCTCAAAATTATTCCCCGAACCTGGAAACAAATTTTCCTAAAATTAAGGAAATCCCAAACAAACTTAAACTGGATATTCACAAATTAATTTCACAAAAAGAAGTTATAGAAAAGATTAAGTAAAGTTAATGTAACAAAGTGCCAGGAATTGATGGAATTATTATAGAATTATATAAACTTTTTCCAACTTCTATAACAAATCTCTTTCATAAAACCATACTTGAAATACAAACTAAAAATATAATACCACTATCATGGAAATATTGCTTAATCACCCCGATTATAAAAGGGAATAAAGATCCCACTCACTGCAGCTCCTATAGACCAATATCTCTTCTCAATAATGATTATAAAATCTTCATGTCTATTCTAGTTAATAGAATTAAAAAATCTTTGACCCTTATTATAAATGAAGATCAAACTGGATTTATACATAATAGATGTACTTATGACAACATACAAAGGATATTAACACTCATAGATATTTTGAACAGAGATAATCAAGAAGCTCTAATATTTGCACTGGATATAGAAAAAGCATTTGATTCTTTAGAAATGGGACTACTACAAAATTTTAGAACGTTATGATTTTCCTCTATCTTTCATTTCCCTATTTAAAAAAAATACAAAAATAATTCAGCCTATGTAAAACTAGGACCTTTTACTTCTGAATCTATACCTTTAACCAAAGGTACTAAGCAATGTTGTCCTATGTATTTTATTTGCACTAGCAATAGAAATATTTGCTTTTTTAATGTGTCATTACCCTAAAATAAAAGGTATCAATATATATGGCCAATACAATTATAAAGTAATGTTATTTGCTGATGATGATCTACTTACTCTGCATAAATCAAAAAATTCTTTAAAGGAACTAGAGAAACAAGTTGAAACATTCTACTCAATTTCAGGTCTTCACTTTAACAAAGAAAAATGTAACTATATAGCATTAAATAAAAATGGGGAATTCCTTGTAGATGGAGACTATATAATTGGCAAACAAGTACCCACACTAAACTATTTGGGCATTACTTTATGTAAAAATACAGAAGAAACCTTAACTACAAACTATGATTACATCATAAAAAGAATAGAAAATAATGTTGAAAAATGGACTGAAATATTTATAACCTTTGAAGATAGGTTGCAATTAATAAAAATGATGTTACTTCCAAAAATTTTATATATAGCTCAAGCTATTCCCGTAATACCTGACAAACACCTCCTGAAAAAATTAAATACATTATTACTAAATTTTTTATGGCACCCAAATAGAAACAGAATAGCGTACACTCATCATATTAGACCATGGGAACAGAGAGGGATTAATTTCCCAGATTTAGAAACATATATAAAGGCTTCAGTTTTCAAACTTATTATAAATTGGATAGACCCCACACTGTTCTTCTAATTGGAAAACACTACATCACACTATATTTTTAAATGAAAATGATATACTAAAAAACTTCATGCTATTTGATCAATCCAACAAGTTATGGCATTTTTGTGTATTAACTTACAATATAATCTGATAAAACCTACTAAACTAAATTTTATAAATTCTATAGTGATTTGTTTTAGAGGAAATTTATCATTGCAAATATAGATAAAATATGGTTAGAACTACTAACACCTTTTAATGTAATAAAATACTTATTTAATAAGATACATAAGAATGTCTTTAATATGTGGGAAGCAAAGAATTTCGGCTGCTGGAAACATTGCATTAGTAATGAAAAAGTGACAGATATCCAATATTTACTAAGCAAACATGACATGCCCTCATCAGATTGGCTAGTGCTTCAAATTGTATTAACATATCCACAAGACTTGTACAGAACAACTAACAATTTATCCTTCACAAATGAACCTACATTTATAAAATATTTAAATGAGATTATTTGTAATAATCATAACATGGAAAATGCAACTTCTAAACTATATAAAATTCTAATAAGCTATAAAACTAGTCCAAATCAGAAATTTTGGAATTATATTACTAAAGGTCTTTCATTAAATTTATCCTTGGAAAGGAAAACTAGTATATTGCTTTCAATTAAATTAACATCTAACATGCAATTTTGGAGAATTTACACATGGAAATTTATGCACAGAGCTTTTTATACACATGACAAACTAGCCAATCTCAATTCTTCCAGTAATGCTAATTGCTGGAGATGTTCACATAATTGTATAGCAGATTGGATACATATTTTTCATGACTGTATTTTTATTGAAAAATGCTGGAAATATATCAATAATTTCTTACAAGCTATATTTGCAGATTCATTTTTTTCTAACAAAAGCTTTAATTTTGTTGAATATAAATGAAAATTTAGAAATGAAAAAAGAAAATATGTGCCTATTGTGGACAATCCTAGCAGTTGCTAGAAAATGCATCTCAAGAAAATGGAAATCCAACTCTGTTCCTACCTTTGAAGAATTTTTATCATTACTAAATGAAACAGCGACAATGGAAATCAGAATCAAAGAAATGAGAATATATATTCAAAACTATGGAGCAACAATACGTGGAGAAAGATTTTATCCCTTATTGAGAATATAAAAACGAACACTGACTCTTCCTAAAATTTCTATGACTGTTGCTTAAATGTATCAAATCAGAAAGGTGTTGTATATGTATAATTTCAGGCCTAATGTAAATAATGTGTATACCTTTTTCTTTTTTTTTTTGTGTTGTTATCAAACTTGAATGAAACTTGTATCAAGATTTGTTATACTGAAAAATAAATGATAAACAAAGACTCTTAAAGAATACAACTAGCAGCAATCTCAAATTTCCATGATGGTTTGGAAGAACATTCCTTGGCTTCTTATAGACTATGTAAGTCATTTTTAAAAGGAACACTTTTGCTGAAACCTCCTTTCAAAGGTCCTACTCCACCTTGGGACCTATATCTAGTGTTGCAAACTATTATACATTCCCTCTTTGAACCATCTACAGACTGTGATCTGAAATACTTGTCTTGGAAAACATTTTTGGTGGCAATAACCTCTGCAAGAAGGATTTCAGAAATTCAAGCTTTATCATGTAAACCTCCTTAAGTAACTTTTCATAAGGACAGGGTCTCTTTATGAACAAATCCCACCTTCTTACCTAAAATTGTGTCAGAGTCCAATATCAATCAATTAATTTGCCAGTATTCTTTCCAAATTTTTCAAACAGAGGTGAATACTGTCTGTACTTGCTAGATGTTCACAGACAATTACACTTTTACCTTTACAGGACAAAAGCCATGAGAAAGTCTGACCAGCTGTTTGTCTACTTTTCAAGTGCTAGGTTTGGTAAACCAGTCAGCAAGGCAACCTTAGCCAGATGGTTCAAGGATTGTATTTTCTTTATGTATGACAAAAGGAAAATTACCTTGCTTGCCCTGTTAAAGCACACTCTACATGACCTGTCATCACTTTTCCAGTCTAGAGCTTCAATGGATGGTATATGTGCAGCAGTGACTTGGGCTTCTCCCCATACCTTTATTACTCATTATAAATTGGATTTGGTCTCTAGGGGAAGAGCATCCTTTGGCTCAATGGTGCTCAGGAATATCCTTCCATAAGTCCTCCCAAGGTCTAAAGTTGCTGGGGACTCTACCCCATATGTCAAGGATAAAATCAAAATTGACAACATCAGATAAAGAAGTTATGTACTTAACATAACAGTTAACCTTCTAAATGTTGACTGTCACAACAGCGAAACTGCTTCCACGAACTCCGAACTGCACCTTCTCAAAACCTCAAATGCCAATGTTCTGAACCACAAAATATTGCCCCCTTTTTGACCCATGTTAGCACTTGTTTGTAGGTGTGGTGCTGTCAGGAATGTCAAAGTTCGATTTTTTTTTGAGGTTCGGAAGATTCGGCAGTACAGGTTTTGCTGAAATGTTTCGATGGTGTGCACATTTGAGTATGTGCTTTCAACATTTTAAAGGTAAACCTACCATAACATTCCATCTTTGTTGTCTATTTTCATTTATCCTTGACTCCCCTCCCACCATCCTCCAGCCTTTCAAGACTCTCTGGTGGAATGGATGATATACTTAATTCTTGGTAACCTTTCAGACATGGCTTCTATTGAGACTTCTTTTTCTGTCTATCTGTTTATATATATATATATATATATATATATATATATATATATATCAAATCTGCAAATTCAATCTGAGGGAATTGGGAGACAGGGATTAGGGATAGATGTCAAGCTTGAGAATTTTTGGTCAGTGCAAGCTGTACTAATGGCTGAGTTGGTTCCGATGTCGGAACCGAACCCATAAGTCAAGGATAAATGAAAATGGACAACACAGATGGAACAGTATGGTGAGTACATAACTTCTTTTTTCCTTTCATCTTAGATCCTTAAGATTAGCTATTTACAAATGAACTATTTCTTCTTAGATCTCAAAAGATATTTATTTTTGTTATTCTTTTCATGTTAAGAGCCTTCCTTATTCTGTTAAGGCTCATTCTACTAGAGCTGTGCCTTCTTCTGGTGCTTTTTTGAAGGGTTTGGATGGTAACTCTATTCCTGATGCAGCTACCTGGACTTTTCTGCATACATTTACCAAACACTACAATTTGGATGGAATCTCAAGAGCTAGAGCTAGTTTTGCAAGGACCATCCTTCATGGCTTCCTAAAGGGCTGTGGTGGTCCTTCCTCCTCCCAAGTTTCTTCCTGAGCTTTGGCACTCTCCCTAATGTAATGAACACTAAAACAGTGAAATGAAAGGACATAGTATAGTTGTATAAAATCTTACCATGAAGGTAGATATCCCTTCACTGTTGCAGTATTCACTCCCACCCACCTCCCCCTGGTCCTTTGGTCTACTGGATGTACTGGTAACCTCTGTTTTTTTGTCCTTGGACTGGAATTCCTATTGGGGCTCTCAGTTCTGAAAATGGTACATCCAGAAGTCATCTTTTTGCCGTATGCTATGCAAGGAGCATACATGACATAAGACATACCGTAAAGCAACCTAAGGCTTTGGTATATTGGCCCTTGGCAGGAGATCCCTAATGTAATGAATACTGCAATAGTGAAGGGAAGATTTTACACAACTGTACTTTCCCGGGTATCTGGAACAGGAGAGAGACCATTTTTCACATCAGCATACTGAAAATGAGGGCAGTCTTCTGGCATAACTTATTTGCTGTACAAGCTTCAACGATGCTTCACATTGAAAACTACCTTATGGTGGCTCTCCACTCAATTACATTTCATCATTTGTATGAGAGAACAGGGAGAATTCTTAACACTTTACTGGCATTCAGAAAGAATTAGAGGAGTGACATGCAGTATCCTCACATGGGACAAACTTGTCATGATGCATATTATCAGTAATGCATGTTTTCCAACTACATTGTGTTCTGGAGTTTTAACTGGTGACTCAGTCATGCCCGTCAGGTAATCTTTAGCACAGAAAACTATTCTTTATTTGAGGCAATTAAGTCTGCACCACCTGTCTCAGACAAAGGCTTTAATCTGGAAATCAGTGGGCTGAAATAATTTATTCACAGCCAGAGAATTCAGGCTGTCTTGCTGTCTGCAAAAAAAAAAAAACAAGGGAGATTTCATTTTTGAGCTTCTAAAGGCACTAGAATGAAATGTGACAAAATGCTTATTGTTACACATTTTTTTCTTTTAACCATCTCCTGATGTCATATTGATAATGTCATTTCTCCTTTATGATCAGAAATAAAGTGTACTGCTTCCTTTTTTCTGATCCCTTAGAGAATTTTGATTGCACATTGGTAGCTTAGAAAGAACCCAGATGTTCATCGTGTTTCACTGTTGCAGTCATGAATGTAGGGTTCTCCCCTGCCGGCAGGCAGTCCTCGGTCGGCCAGAATCCCAAAGTCTGGGTCCGGCGTCGGCTGTTCAGCCATGCTCACTGACGTCAGAGCACCAGGAGTACAAAGCTGACAGCCGACGCCATGTTCTCCAGTCTTTCTTGCCGTGCGGTGATAGCAGTTCGCAAGTGCCGGTCGGCTGACTCCTGACAATTTTTTCTAAACAAACTTCAGTCCAAAGACTTTCTCCTACTCAAAGCTAAGTACCCCGTTGGGGAAACTTTTTTCTTGCTCCAGTCCGATGTCAGAAAAAGTTAATTGTATTTCATGTGGGAAGCAAATACCTCATAAGGATTTTCATTCTTACTGTATTCCTTGCTTAGGCCCTGACCACGACGTAGCTAGTTGTCGGTTTTGTGCTAGATTCAATCAACGTACTATTAAACGAAGGTACGATTTTGCATTTCATTACTTCGGTAGGCGTTTTAATTACAAAATGTCGTCGGATACGGTTCCGGCTACCGGAGTTTACAAACGACACAAGGACAAAGACAGGCCTCCAAGGTCCAAATCAGACGATATCGCACAAGCAGAGCCAGCTTCAGGTTCGGCCGTCGTCAGTGAGGCACTTTTGCAGCCCCTGTCGTCAGCCATTTCAGAACCGATAGCCGAAATGGACTCCCACGAGGAGCCAACTAGGCCTTTGAATATTTCTGTTGCAGGACCGTCGGACAATGCTCCTTCAGATGGGTCCGGAGCCGCTGTGCAGGTACCGGCTTCCAAAAGGATTTTCAGGCCTACTCAGCTTCTAATAAAGGCAAAGCCAAAGACAAAGGCAAAGACTCCTTCCAAATCAAAGACTGCAGCCCAGGCCTCTTCTGATCCAGCTCCCAAGTCTCAGAAACAATTACTTAAGATGGCGGAGGACTTGCTTACTATGATTAGGGGTTCACATCCCCCTCCAGATAAAAGGCCAAGGCAGGAAGTTTATTATGACTCCTCTGATCAGGCTTCTGTTTCTTCAGTTTCTTCTTCTGACCAGGAATATTCTTTCCCTCCTTATCAGGATTCCGATGCTGAGGAATCCATTCCTTCAGCTTCTCCCCCTGAGGATTTCTCTTTTGGGGAAACTTTGCATGAAATGAGGGAACATTTCCACTGGGAAGGACAGGAGTATTCAGAATCTAAGAAAAGACAAAGGGATTTTCTTCTTCTTCCCCAACATAGGCCCCTGGCTATTCCTCCTATTTTGGATATTGTGGATGATGCTTTTTTGGAGGCTAACTTAACTCCTGACTCTTTTCCTCCAGCTCCTGTTAAGCCAGACAGATACTATAGGGTTCCTGATTCCCACCAGTTTTTATACAAGAACCCTACTGCTGACCCTGAAACCATTTCTCAGAGTCCTAAGGGCGTAAAGGCCGCTTCTGCTAAAAACCCCATTCCCACTGAGAAGGATTCTAGATCTTTAGAAAGATGGGGCAAAAAAGTGTACACTTCTGCTACTTCATCTATTAGGGCTTTAAACTGTCAGTTTCATATCCTGAAATATCAGCAATTTCTCCTGTCTGTTCTAAAACAAAAGCTAACTTCCTTTTCAGCCTGTGCAGATGATAAGGAACTACATGACTTAATGCATGCCACTGAACAAGTTGGGAAGCATGGTTTACACTGTGGATTTGATGCCTTGGAGGCTTCTTGTAGGGCTGCTGCCTCTGGCACAGTAATTAGAAGGCATGCATGGTTAAAGGAACAAAATTTGCCAGATCAAGTAAAAGCTAAATTATTGGATGCTCCTGTTCAGCATAATGTTTTGTTTGGATCTAAAGCTGAAGAGGTGATTAAAAAGCTGGAGGACAAGGCAAAATCCATGCAAACAGTTAAAGATTTCTTACAAGTACAGCCACCCAGATTTAGTAGGAATTGGCCTACAAAAAAATTGGTCCTTTCCCAATTCTGACAGGCCTCTGAGGGGTAGATACAGACGCTCCCGAGGAAGGCCTCAAACGCAAGCCTCTTATAGACCAAGACAGTGGACTGCTTCCACCCCTAGGGGAGGAGAGGACAGGTCGCAAGCTCATAGGAAACAGACTCAATGACTCCCTCTGTTGGGCTTCAGGAACTTCTTGCCTGGAAGCCCCTCTCGGAGGAAAACTTTCTCTTTTTCACCTAAATTGGACTCATATAACCCAAGACAAGTGGGTTCTGGATGTAGTTTCAAAAGGTTACAAATTCCATTTTCATACCCTACCAAGGCCAAGCGGATGGCCAGATCTTCCAAAACATCAATGGTCAGAGGCCTTAAACCAGGTGGAAGCTCTCTTGGCTATGAAAGCCATAGAACTAGTTCCACTTTCAGAGATGGGACAAGGTTTTACTCAAGGCTCTTTCTAGTCCCCAGGAAGCAAAATTCATGGAGACCCATTCTGGATCTGTCAGTCTTGAACACTTTTCTAGAGATACCAAAATTCAAGATGCTTACTCTACAGCAGCTACTTCCAATGCTGACCAAAAATGCATGGATGGTAACTTTGGATTTAAAGGAGGCATATTTACACATTCCCATCAGGCAGGAGCAGAAGATACCTCAGGTTCAAGGCGGATCGAGGCACTATCAATTCTCTGCGCTGCCCTTTGGATTGTCTACTGCGCCCAGGGTCTTCACCAAATGCCTGGCTCCAGTAGTAGCTTATTGCAGACTCAAGGGAATTCAAATTTACCCTTATCTGGACGACTGTCTTATTCAGGCAGACAGCAATGATGTCTTACTCCAGCATCTAGAGTTTGTTCAGAATCTTCTCAAGTTCCTGGGATTCACTGTAAACATAAAAAAGTCAAATTTGACACCCTCACAACAGATAATTTTTCTGGGCTTCTAAACACAACAACCCAGATGGCATTTCTGACATACGAAAAACAATTACAGCTGGCCTCAACTTTCAAAACCTTGGCAACTTTAACTCAGCTATCTGCAAGGAGATTCCTGCAGGCTTTGGGTTACATGGCCTCCTGCATCCTTCTCGTACCATATGCAAGACTACATATGAGGAAAATACAGTGGTACCTAAAAAGTGTATGGTCTCAGCATTGCCACAGTTTAGACATACTGATCTCCGTCCTACCTTGTCTTCAAAAGGAATTCCTTTGATGGTCCAAGGCATGTACTCTAAACAAAGGAAACCCCTTCAGTCTGCCTCCTGCCACTCATATACTGACCACGGACGCCTCAGATTATGCATGGGGAGCCCATTTTCAGGGCAACTGTCTGCAGGGCCTTTGAACAAAGGATCAGAAGCACCTGCATATCAATTTAAAGGAAATGTTAGCCGTTCAGAAAGCTCTATTGGCCTTCAGGAATCTTCTACAACCAGGACAACTACTGATACGGACAGACAACACCACAGTTATGTGGTAAATAAACAAGCAAGGGGGATCTCATTCCTATCCTCTTTGCAGACTAGCCATGGATCTTTGGAACACAGCTCTAGCTTGCAATCTGGACCTTCAAGCACAGTTTCTACCAGGGAAGCAAAACTTCTTGGCAGACAGTCTGAGCAGAAACCTTTCGGACTCACATGAATGGATGCTGGACACCGAAATATTCAAGATGATTACTGCAGTCTGGGGATGTCCTCACATAGACCTCTTTGCATCCCACCTCAATCATCAACTACAGATTTTTTGCACCAGGATTTTCCACGAACAAGCTTGGAAAGTGGATGCACTGTCATTCAGTTGGAGAAACCTCTCGGGATATGCCTTTCCGCCTCTTCCACGGGTATTATTAAAGATCAAACAGGACAAGCCCAAGATGATAATCTTGCTGGCCCCAAATTGGCTTCGACAGTTTTGGTACCCAACACTGAAAACCCTTTGTCTGGAGCCCCTTGGGTTTTACCACAGACTCCGAACCTTCTGTCCCAACACCAGGGTCAGGTTCTACACTCCCATGTCAAAACTCTCAGCCTGGCGGCCTGGTTAATCCAGGGTCTTTGAATCATTCTCTCCTACCCAAGCAGGTTATGGATGTCATTTTAGAAGCCAGACGTCCTAGCACTAGAAAATCTTATGCAGAAAAATGGAAAAGATTTTGTTCCTGGATGCAGGATCAGGATTCTGATCCTCTTCTTCCTAACATTCCTCAGATTTTACTTTACCTGACAGACCTCTTACATAAGGGTCTCTCTTTCTCTTCCATAAAGATACATGCCTCTGCTATTTCTGCTCATTATAATACAGACCCTCCAATCTTTTCCCACCAGCTCATGAGACAGTTTCTCAGAGGAGCTAAAAACTTAAGGCCCCTTAGATCTCCTCCCATTCCTGCTTGGGATCTCAACTATGTTTTGGAAAATCTCACCTTACCTCCTTTTGAGCCTGCTGCCACATCTGACATCAAGTTTTTATCTTGGAAGACAGCCATCCTGTTAGCTCTGACCTCTGCCAGGAGAGTTTCAGAGTTGCAAGCTCTTATGGCTGTAGAACCTTATATTATTTTTCATCAAGACAGGGTGTCTTTAAGAACTAATCCTACTTTCATGCCTAAGGTGGTTTCCAAAGTGGCTTTAAATCAAACTATTCACTTGCCAACTTTTTCCCCACTCCTCAAAATAAAGGGGAAAGGATCTTACATTCCTTGGATGTACACAGACAACTACGTTTTTACCTGGACAGAACCAAGGACATCAGGAAATCAGAGCAATTGTTTGTTTCTTATGCTTCAAGTTCCCAAGGTAAAGCCATTTCAAAACAGACCATTTCTAAATGGATTGCTCATGGAATCAGATTTTGCTATTCACACCATGGAAAGCAAATCCCAGGGAGTATAAGGACTCACTCTACCAGAGCTGCTGCCACTTCAGCTGCCTTCCTCAGGGGAGTTCCTACCAAAGACATTTTGGAGGCTGCAACTTGGAGTTCAGTGCATACTTTTTCCAAGCACTACAATCTACCTCTCTACTCTAAGTCTAGGGCAGGCTTTGCTTCTGCAGTCTTGCAGGGCCTTATAGCCGCCCCCTCTACTTTATGACCACCTCCCTTTCATTCTGCTTTGGGATTCTACCCTACAGTCCTGACTGCAACAGTGAAACACGATGAACATAGTACAGTTGTGTACACTTACCATAAATGTAGATGTTCGAGTGTCTTCACTGTTGCAGTCTGGGTTTCCCTCCTGTCCCCTCTTATTTTTTCTTTTGTGTGGTTCCTTTTTTCACCCTTCTTCTGAGGTGTATTTGCAAAAGGTATGGGACCTTACTCATTTTGGAACTCCTGACATCTGGGGCAAGAAAAACTAGAGAACATGGCGTCGGCTGTCAGCTTTGTACTCATGGCGCTCTGACGTCAGGGAGCATGGCTGAACAGCCGACGCCGGACCCAGACTTTGGGATTCTGGCTGACCGAGGACTGCCTGCCAGCAGGGGAGAACCCTACAGTCATGACTGCAGCAGTGAAGACACTCGAACATCTACATTTATGGTAAGTGTACACAACTGTACTTTTCCTTTCCTGAATTCCAGGTTAGGCCTATGTGCGTATGTTTAGAGGCATGTAATTTGCATGTGCTGTCAGTACCCAGCCTCTGTCTTGGTTTGCTACCCTAAGTATCAGAGACTTTGATTATGACTTGAAAAAATTCTGCTAATGTTGATTCCACTACAACATTCGTCTTCTGCTTCAGTCCAAGACCGTTAACTTTGCCTTAGATGACTTTATTTTTTTTTTCGGGGGGGGGGGGTTGATTCTCCTCCGACCTCCTTACCTATGGACCCCATTTGATATCTATGATTTATGTTGTCTATTGCCTGTAGATGGCAAGAATTTGTCAGTGAATCCAGAGCATATTTGTGCTACAGGATGGGGGGGGGGCTCTTAAGACAATAGCATATTTGTTCACCTAGCATGCCTTGCATGCATAAGATTATTGCAGGAAGCATCCTTCCACTTACATGTGCAGCTGGAATGTATTTCTCCATCCTCCATTTTAATGACGGCCTCATCCATAGTTTCCAACATGTCTCAAAATCAACACTTTTTACACCAGTATGCATGACCGTTCTTTTAAGTTGTTAGCGTCTTTTCTGTGTGAAAATACCAAAATGTAAAAAAGTCGTGTGTTGCAATTTCCTGTACTGGGTCATCATTGCAGTAGTAAAGCCTATGAGCTAGAAGCCTATCACATTGTGTTCATGTGCATTATTGCTTGACATTAAACACACAAAAAAAAAGAATGCATCAGAACCGTGTCTGAGGCATGATGGAAGTACAATTTCAAGGGTACCTCTTTCTTCAAGGCAGCTTGTCTGAAAACTACAAATTATGGATCCAGAAATTTAATTTGTTCCTACTAGTGACTGGAATAACTAAGAAGCCAGAGAAGGTACAGTGTGCCATGTTTCTGCATGTTACAGGGAAGAACTGAAGAACTTTTACCAGCATAATTATAGGGAAAAAAGTCTGAGCTGTGAGTGATTTTAAGCCATTTTGAGTATTTGCAAGAGATTGTTTCTTAAGGTTTGTTGAAGTTGCAAAAATATAATCTTCTATGTATGTGGGAGAGCGAGTGAAATGCACATAACAGATAGGTTGATGCAGTTATGTTTCTGGTAACAGAATGAGCAATAAGTCTGGAAGCTGTTAATAAGTATTGTCCTGTAGCCCTGGGTTTGATTTATTTAGTTTTCCCTTGCAAAGTGTAGGACTCTAAGCAAGTCACTCAGCAAAGCAGTGCTCTGAAGTTACTCCTGAGAAGTGACACTCATATCCAGTGAGTTTTCCCTGCTGGCAAATTAAATAAACAAGTAAAAGAAATTTTTTGACACTTAAATTGGAAATTAACTTGGTTATTCCCCAATTACCTATGACAGAAAGGAAACTAATAGAATTTCAGAACTCTATTGCTGGAAAAGATCCAGCAATGAGAACAACAAAGGAAGTTTCCATTAAGGGTTGACATCAGTAGCTAGGAGCTGTTTCAGAGAAACCTCAAGCTCACTTTTACTTTCATTGCGGCAGTAAGTTGTTTAAAATGGGTAAGTTAATTTTGCCATGTTAGCTTAGGCAAGAAATGCTAAGTAGAATTGATGAGTTGTGTTTGGCAGTAGTCGGGTACACACAGCATGTGAACCACTATTTTGGCCAGGCATATTAGTGAAGATAGAACAAGCTGTATTACAGTGTGCTCTGTGTATATTTTTAAACAAGAAACATTTTTATTAAATTATCATGTGCAGTGATTATAAAAAGTTTATGCGCCCTTATTAAAATGCCAGTTTTTTGTGATATAAACAAATGAGACAACAATAAATAATTTCAAAACTTTTCCCACCTTTAATGTGACCTATAACCTGTACAATTCACTTGAAAAACAAACAAATCTGTTGGGGGGAAAAAATATAAAAAATAAAAAAGTACAATACACTGGTTGCATAAGTGTGCACAGCCTTAAACTAATACTTTGTTGTGTGTGCACATCCTTAAACTAATACTTTGTTGAAGCACCTTTTGATTTAATTATAACATTCAGTCTTCTTGGGTAGGAGTCTATCAGCATGGCACATCTTGACTTGGCAATATTTGCCCATTCTTCCTTGCAAAACCGCTCCAAATCTTTCAGATTGCAAGGCCATCTCTTGTGCACAGCCCTCTTCAGGTCATCCCAAAGATTTTCTATTGGATTTAGGTCTGGGCTCTGCCTGGGCCATTCCTAAACTTTAATTTTGTTCTGGTGAAACCATTCTTTTGTTGATTTGGATGTATGCTTGGGGTCATTGTCGTGTTGAAAGTTGAAACTCCTCTTCATCTTTAGCTTTCTAGCAGACGCCTGAAGGTTTTGGGCCAAAAGTGACTGGTATTTGGAACTGTTCATAATTCCCTCCACCTTGACTAAAGCTTCAGTTCCAGCTGAAGAAAAGCAACCCTAAAGCATGATACTGCCACCACCATGCTTCATCATGGGGATGGTGTTCTTTTGGTGATGCGAAGTGTTGTTTCTGCGCCAAATGTACCTTTTGGAATTGTGGTCAAAAAGTTCAGCCTTGGTCTCCTCAGACCATAACACATTTTCTCACATGCTTTTGGGAGACTTTATGTGTTGTTTTACAAATTTTAGCCGGGCCTGGATGTTTTTCTGTGTAAGAAAAATCTTCCGTCTTGCAACCTTACCCCATAGTCCAGACATATGGAGAATACGGGAGATTATCACATGTAGTACACAACCAGTACTTGCCAGAAATTCTTGTAGCTCTTTCAGTGTTGCTGTAGGTCTCTTGGCAGCCTCCCTGACCAGTTTTCTTCTTGTCTTTTCATCAGTTTTGGAGGGACATCCAATTCTTTGCAACGTCACTGTGTCTCATATTTTCTCCACTTTTTGATGACTGTCTTCACTGTGTTTCATGGTATATCCAATGCTGTGGAAATTTTTTTTGTACCCTTCTCCTGACTGATACATTTCAACAATGAGATCCCTTTGATGCTTTGTAAGCTCTCTACGAACCATGGCTTTTGCTGTAGCAGGCAACTTAGTAAATGTCAGAAAAATCCTACTAGGACAGTGAACTTTATTTAGGGTTAATTGGAGTCTCTTTAATTAAGGGCGGCCACGGTGGTGCAGCAGTTAGCGTTGCCTCCTCACAGAAAGAGGTTTTCCGGTTCAATTCTCGGCTGGGGTGCCTTCTGTACGGAGTCTGCATGTCCTCCCTGTGGTCGCGTGGGTTTCCTCCGGGTGCTCCGGTTTCCTCCCACATCCCAAAGACATGCTGTAGGTGGACTGGACACTCTAAATTGGCCCTAGGTGTGAGTGTGTGCATGTGTTTGCCTTCTGTGGAAGGTTGGGTGCCAGGCTGGCAACTCAACACTGTAAAACTCCACTGCCAATAATGAGCGGACAGGTGATCCGCTGTGGCGACCCCTAACCGGGAAAAGCCAAAAGAAGAAGAAGAAGGAGTCTCGTTAATTAATGGCAGGTGTGTACCCAAGAAGACTGAATGCTGTAATTAAATCAAAAGGTGCTTCAACAAAGTATTAGTTTAAGGGTGTGCGCACACAACAAAGTATTAGTTTAAGGGTGCACACACTTATGCAACCAGCGTGTTGTATGTTTTTATTTTTTATAATTTTTCCCCTAACAGATTTGTTTGTTTTTCAATTGAATTGTACAGGTTATAGGTCACATTAAAGTTGGGAAAAGTTTTGAAATGATTTATTGGGGTCTCATTTTTTATATCACAAAAACTTGGCATTTTAACAGGGGTGTGTAAACTTTTAATATCCACTGTATGGCATAGGGAATCATACATTTGTATAAATGAAAACAAACCATATTGACATAATTTTCGTTGCAAACATTATACATCACTAATAATCTGTCCAGTCATTGTCAGTCAAACATTACATAGCTTATTCAGTTCCTGCCTTGTTTTAAACCTCAAGTCTCCTCTCATACCTCTCAACCTGTTAATGCAAGAAATTTGGACAATGCTTGACAAAATAGGGTGACAGGGGTCCAAAAATTGGGACAGATTTTAAATGCTGTTATAAACTTAGAAAGTTGCTAGACTAACAGGATATGTATTAAGATAGATTTTTTGAAGGATTTGAAGACTGAAACTACTGACTTCAGTCCTCACATCATCCCAGTGATTTGCCAGAAAAATGCATACTGTATGAAGAACAGACCAAAAATATGAGGCAAAAATCTGGACAGTTGAGAGGCATGCCTCCTCTGCATGTATTCTTCTCACATTTCTGATTTTTTTTTTCTTTGTAATTTGCTCCTACCCTTTCCTAAAGATCGTGTCAAGGCAATTTTGATTCTGTATCGTAGCTCAAAAAATCATTTTCTTAGTTACACCAGTTTGCACACCCAGTATCTCTGACAGAGCAGTCTGCAGGGATCATTAAAGTCTGTCAACTCATTGCACTCCCAGAAAATATGTTCCCAATTACCTCTTTCTTCCCTATCACACCGCCAATGTTTGCTGTCTACTTGAGGAACAAATCTGTGGAGTCATCCTGGAGTATAAAAATACCTATGTAAACACTTCTGAGCATGGATCCTAGGTCTTCTAGACTTTGCTGCATATTTGGGAGACATACATGTATTCTGTGTAATTAATATCAGTATGATAATTTGGGAATCAGTGAAGTTACACCAAGTCTCATTCTACTGAGGATGAAGAGATCAGTTGGGAAAGCCCACCCCTTTGCTGTCTTGAACTTGAATTATCTTCTCTTTCCTCCTTTCCCACTTACTAAAAAATTGCACTTTACTCAGATGATTTTACTTTGTTTGTGCTTCTTCCTACTTTATTAGTTTATTTTGCTTTTTCCTGCTTGTTCTTAAAAGTGTTCAGTTGCATTTAGTACTGCTTGTTGGTAGCCTGATTCAATTGTAACTGTTATCCTAAGCTTCTTAGTTTTGATTTAAACACTTAGGCTTCAAACTACTTATCTTACATTAAGAGGGGTGTATGGTCTATACTCTTGTGGCAGGAGATGTAGCCTGCATCCTTCCAAGCTGGGAATTGCTGGTTGAAGACTTATTGTGCCTGTTATTCTAAAAGTGTCTTAGTTCTTTTTTAAGCATTTGGGCTTCAGGCCAGTTATTTTACATTAAGAAGGTTTGTGGTCTGGTCTACACTCTTGTGGGAGGAGAGGGTAGTCTCTGCCCATCTGAGCTGGGAATTGCTGGTTGAAGATGTATTGTACCTGTTATTTTAAGTGTCTTTGTTCTGGTTTAAGCTCAATTAACCAGAGCTGTTATATGCTTGGCGTTCTTTGCCAGAGGTCTAGAGTGTTTCTGTTTGACTCCAAGCTATCCACAGCAAGAACAAGAAATTAGGCTTATTTTGAGTTTGATCTGTATTTTACTGTTTTACTGCATTAATTTGTGCCTTTTTGACGTGTGTTTACTGTTCGCATCTGCTTATTACCAGCACTTGTTATACATTGAAATATTGCTTAGTTAACATAGACTAGATCCAAACTGGCTGAATCTAGCCTGTTTTTCATACATGTGAACTCAAATCCAGCCATCTTACATTAAGAAGGGCACCCCTGCACCCTTGTGGCAGAAAAGTATGGATATAGTCTTGTCTGAGCTGAGGATTGCTAGAGGAAGGATCATTATGTGATTCCCTATTAGTAGACTAGTTTGAAAATGTTTAATTTCAACTGTATATAAGCCTTGCATTTGTGTGTAGCTGCTCACCACACAATGGGGGTTGGTGGTGCCTTGTATAGACGCAAATGCTTAGAAACGTTTCTTCTCCAGACACCAGTCACTGAAACCCTCCCAGGTTCCCCGTTGCTCTGCGGGCAACTCAGCTGCACACTTCTGCACTGCAGGCAACTCAGCTGAACACTGAGCAGCATCACCCTGTTTTCCATCCCTGATCTTCTATAGAATAAGTCCCCTTGTTAAGCCCAGAGCAATAGCTGATCTAATTTGCCCTCTCAGAAATTAATATTTAAGAATTACCTGTTACTATGGAAAGTCAGTTTACCAGCATTTCTCCAACCAGCCTGATTGACATGGGCATCCAGAAGCAACGTAGCAATTGACTAATGTATACTGACAACCACTTGCTCCTAAAGCAAACAAATGCAGTATGTGGAGATGTAACTATAAAATGAAAATAGAATTAGTCCTCTCACTTAACATTAAACAAGATATCAAACAGGTTGTCAGTACACACACTCTCCACTTATTCAAGATAAGGTCAAGATACATAAACCCACATATGCGGAGGAACTCACTAAGAGCCTACCAATAGACTAGAGACCTCCCAAGAGCAAACAAGCTACACTTACTGGTACATGAACAGAATCCACCACTTCTCATAACAACGCACATATCAGTGTCTCAACAATTAAGCCCCTAAGGCAAGTCACCTCAAAACCTAATGTCTTAGTCATAGGCAACTCAGTAGTGAGATACACAGATGTCCCCCTCACCAGGTTGGACAAGAAGGTCATGGTCAGCTTTCAGGTGCCAGGAGTTGTCAAATCACGCATGCATTCAAGTCACTCAGCAACTATTAGCATTATGGTTCTTTCATAGTACATGTTGGAGTGAATAACTTGTGACTTGAGGTGAACCTCTCTGGACAATATAAAGAGAGACATGACTGAACTCTCAGATTGTGTGTCCCAGGCAGATATGTCCCTAGCTCTCAGCAGCATTCTCCCTTCACCTAGGATGATGCCACAGTACAGACAAAAAATGATTGTCCTTTAATTCATATACTGCTGTATTCATAACATGAGGGAGTCTGCCTGTGGTTGACTCGTACATCCGGCCATTTTACCAAAGGTAGTTGCTACTGCGAAGGTATGTGTGATGTCCCACATCTCTCAGCGAACGTCATCCGTACACTAACATTGGGTATAAAACGTATGTCTGCACGCACCTACCTCAGAACTTTTCTGCCGCCTGTGTGACTGCCAGCTCCGGTTGCCACCTGCTTGCAAAAGTGACTTTGTGCTGTCCATATTCAGATAAGTTCCCCATAGGGGGTTATGATTATTTTTGTTGCTACTTTGTTTTGGGTTCATGTCAGGTAGAAAGGGCAAGTGTCGGTGCGGAAGGCAGATTCCACATAAAAACTTGCACAAGCTCTGCCTGTTCTGTCTAGGCCAAGACCACGACCACACCACTTATGACATCTGTCAGGCCTTTGTCCCCAAAACCCTCAGGAGTCATCTTGCCATATTAAAGTTATATCTAGAGAACCAGAGCTTGAAATGTCTAACTAAGGATATGGACCCGACATCGGGAACCTCGGAGGAGCTGCCCACAAAAAAGGCCAAAAAATTGTGGTCTGATCCAACAACTGCTCCCTCTATTCCGGCCATACCTCTTGAGGCCAGTGAAGGCCTGGAGTCCATGTTGGAATTTGTGGATCTTCCACTAACTGGTACCCAGGTGGAAGCCGTCAAAGAAGCCACCGGCACATCCCAGAGAGAGTCGCAGGCAACCAACTTGGGCACCAGGTGGAACCTAGACTTATGATTCCCAAGGGCCTGCATGGGGTTTCTCAAATTATTGTCAAAGATGTCACCTCAGACGTTGTGGAGTGCCGCCCTGCATCCAGCCCTCTATTCCTGCATCGCATCACAGACACATATGTGTCAGAGGCCCACAAAAAGAAGAAGCAAAAGACAAACCATATTGCTCTCTCTCTGATGTCCATACCTGACTGGCGGCCTTTACTCAAGGCCTACTTAATGCCTTCTTTGCATTACACCAGGCCTCTGCTCCTGCCCATGCCCCCTCAACTTCTACCCCTAAGGGTAAACTAGTTGCTGTCTTATCCTCTGAAGAAGAGGATTCGTCAGGGGGATGAATCCCTTACCTACACTTCCCGAATTGCCTCCCCTCTGGGGTATGCTTCTCCAGAGGAGGAGTCAAATGGTACAGATTCCCCAGGGGAAGGTATTACCTTTGGGAAAACTATTGTGCAGATGAAGGACTTTTTTAAGTAGGACTGCAGCCAGGTTACTGAGACTCAAAAGAGGTATTATGACGTCTTACAAATGTAGCCCCCTAACCAGTCTACAGTCCCTCCTGTGCACCCTGCCTTTTTGGATGCCTTCCTGACTGCCTCTAAAAATTCAGATTCACAACCCCGTGCACCTAAGCGCTCAGACAGGTTTTACAAAGTCCCTGAAGATGCAAAATTTCTGTTCAAGGCCTCTTCCACCATTTTGGTGGCTTCAGATAAAATCTCAAAATTTCTCCCCTCTACCTCACTCCTTCCCTCTGACAAGGAGAGCAGATTAATGGAACACCTAGGCAAAAAAGTTTACATGTCTTCCACTTTGGCAGTGAGAGGTATTAACTACCAGATGCACATGGCCAAATACTCATTGGCCCTTCTTTCTGATATTATTAAGCAATTGGGTGACCTCTCTGATTCCCCTGTCAAGGCAAAAATCTCTAGTCTCGTAAATTCCTGTAGTCAGGTAACTAAACACTCCATTAAGTGCAGTTATGATGCATTAGAGGTTTCAGCTAGAGCTGCAGCCTCAGGTTCTGTCATCAGGAGATATTCCTGGCTTAGGCTGCAGCCTTTCCCCGATGACACTAAGTCAAAACCCATGGGTGCTCCCTTGGAAACAAAGCTTTGGTTCAGCAGCTGCTGAACTCATTTTAAAGCCCTTCAGGAGAAGGGTATGGAGGTCCAGGAGCTCAGACACATTTTGTCTCCCTGATTCCCTGCTTTCAGAGGAATTGTCCAGCTAAAACTACATTTGTGAGAAGGTCTTTCGGACAAATGTCATCCAAAGGGAAAAAAGATACCAGGAAACAGACCCCCCGTCGAGGTCTGCTCTCTCCACCCTAGCTTAAAAACAGCCTTTTCAGGCCAAGCCTGGTAGTCTGTGACTACCAGCTTTTAAATCCAGACACCCTTCTCTCCATGCGTCTCTCCCTGTCCCACCCAGTTTGGAAACAGGTTACCCAGGACTCTTGGGTCCTCTCTGTTATAAAACTGGGATATTTCCTGGTGTGGGAAACCAGACCCACTTTCAAAGGCATTCCTAAACCCCCTCAAGACCAAATGGCTTCCTTTCCCCCAGTTCTGCAGGACCTTCTCTCTGAAGACACAATTCAAGAGATACCTCCTCAATGAAGAGGAAAAGTATTCTACTCCAGGATGTTCCTGGTCCCCAGGAAAGAAGGTCCCCAGAGACCAGTTTTGGATTTGTCCCATCTCAACACCTTCCTCCAGGTCTCCTTCTTTCGGATGCTCACACTTCCAACTCTGCTTCCCCTAATCCTTCCTCAGGCCTTCTTGGTGTCCTTAGATATAAAAGATGCCTACTTGCACATCCCAATCCATCCACTTTTCAGGAAATTCCTCCTTTTTTCAGTGGGTTCTGCACACTTTCATTTCTGTGCTTTGTCATTGGGTCTGTGGCCCCAAGAGTGTTCACAAAGTGCCTAGCCTCAGTCATTGCAAAAATGTAGGGGATCCAACTCTTCCCCTATGTGGACGATATCCTGATCCAAGTCCTGTCCACTCAATTGGTCTTACAACACCTAGACTTCACCATTTCCCTCTTGAGAGGTCTGGGGTTCACCGTAAACCTTCAAAAATCCTCCCTGATACCCTCACAGGATCATGTGTTTTTATGATGCAGGATTTTAGGACAAATGACGGCCTGTCTTCCTCCAGATAAGATTATGTCCCTCACTTCTTATTTCAAGGGGATACTTCCTCTTAAAGCCAGAGAGTTTGTCAGGCTTCTGGGATTCATGGCCTCCACCATCCCCATGGTTACCTAGCAAGGCTACACATGAGGAAATTCCAGTGGTACGTAAGGAAAGTCTGGATGCAACACCTGCACCCCCTGGAGTTCATGGTTGCCCTGCTACCATGCCTTTACAGGGAATTGAATTGGTAGATATCCCAGATATCAGCCAACCCAGGCCTGCCCCTACAACCCCTGCCCCCCAATCATGACCTGTATACAGATGCTTCAGACACAGGTTAGGGAGCGACCTTAGGAGTATGGAGAGTGAGAAACACTTGGACCCTGCACCAACAGAGGGAGCACATCAGTATCAAGGAGATGACAGCCTTGATATTGGCCCTCCAAGTTTTCAAGGATCGAATCCTGCCAGTAGTGCTGAGGTGGTACACAGACGATACTACTGTGCTGTGGTACATCAACAAATGGGGGGGGGGCAAAGTCCTACCTCCTGTGCAAATTGGCTATGCAGGCATGAGAAATTGCCCTAGAGAGACAAGTAAACCTTCTAGCTGTCTACATACCTTCTGCAGAAAATCTGATGGCAGATACTCTAAGCAGGATCATGACTCAATCCCACGAGTGGGTGCTAAACGAGGGATGTGTTCCTGGACCTGGTCCATCATTGGAGTATATCGCAGGTGGATCTTTTTACCTCCCCCATGAGCTGACAACTCCAAACCTTCTGCACCAGGATACCTAGTCCTGAAGCATAGAGGGTGGATGCTCTTTCATTCCCTTGGAAGGGGATGTTCGCTTATGCATTCCCTCTGAAGATTCAGAGAGAGCAATCACAAATCTTGTTGGTGACCCCTATTGGCCAAGGCAGCATTGATTCCCCCTATTACATCATCTAGCCAAGGGCAATCACCACAAGTTACGTCACCAGATGGACCTGCTCATACAGGAGAAGGGAACTCTCATACACCCCCAACTATCCACCCTAAACCTTACATTGTGGGTGATAGGGTGTTAATTCCCTTCAGATACCTTTACACAGAGGACATGCTTCAGGCACTGCAGGAGGTTACACCACTGGTGTGATGGCTTAGTGGATAAGTGCTGTGACTGTAGTGTACAGGGTCCTTGGTTCGAGCCCTGGAAGGGCTGTTTAGGGTTGGGATGGTGGCCTAATGGTTAAGGTGTTTGCCTTACAAACACAAGATGCAGGGTTTGAGTCTCACAAGGAATAATTAGCTAGGCTTAAAATGGCTTGCAAGGGCAGTTAGCCTAGTACTAATCTATGAACCAACTATCAGAAAATCCTGTCTGTCCAAGTGGAAGAGGTTTTCTGTCTGGTGTTTAAAACCAAATATCCACCCAATTACAGTAGAACCTCCAGTGGTTTTGTCTTACCTGTGATGAACTCTGGGTTGTCTTATTCTTCCATTAAGACACACTTATTTGCCATCTCAGCATGCCATCATCTCACCCCCCCCCTAGTTTCTAGACTAGAAGTGAAGCAATTTCTGAAGGGGTACTACATCTTAGACCTCCAAGGAAGCCCATTCCACCCCCTTGGGATCTAAATGTTGTTCTAGAAAAGTTAACCCTACCACCTTTTGAGCCAGCCAAGGACTGTTCTCTCCAACACTGTACTTGGAAAACTATACTCTTGGTGGCCATTACTTAAGCCAGAAGGGTTTCTGAACTGCAAGCCCTCATAGACTCTCACCCTTTTACAGTTTTCCACAAAGACAGGGTTTGTCTTCGTACTAACCCTTCCTTCATGCCCAAAGTTGTTGATGAACTTTCCTTGAATCAGGCCATCAACCTTCCTACCTTCTTCCCCTCGCCTCAAACCCCTGCTGAAAGGATCCTCCACTCCTTGGATGTACATAATCAACTCAGATGCTATTTGGCCAAGACCAAACCCATGCGTAAATCAGACAGGCTCTTTGTCTCTTACCACCCAAGAGCCCTTGGACATCCTGTTTCCAAGCAAACCATCTCGTCATGGACCTCTAAAACTACCTCCTTTTGCTACACAGCCCATTGCAAAAGGCTTCCCTTTCTAGTAAAGGCACATTTCACTAGGGTGGTGCCCTCCTCTGGTGCCCTCTTTAAAAGTTTGCATACAGCTGCCATTTTAGAAGCAGCTTTACATGGTCATCTGTCCATACCTTCACCAAGCACTGTAAGTTGGACATTACTTCTAGGTCCAGAGCAGGATTTGCCAGAGCCGACCTTCATGGCTTTGTGGAAAATGTCTCTATCCCTCCACCCAGTTCTTAATATTATGAGCTTTTGCACTCTCCATCATGTTATGGATACAGCAGCATATGAATAAAAGAACATAATGTAGTTGTGTAAAATCTTACCATAACTTTAGATGTCCTTCTCTTCTATATGCTGCTGTATAATTTCCCACCCTGCCTTCCCCCTGATACTTGCCTGACTCTTGAGTACCCACTCCGTAGTCGCTGGTTCCGGCAGCATTCAGTTCTGAGGTACGTGCATGCTGACATCCGTTTTATACCCAATGTCGGTTTATGGCCGATGTTCACTGAGAGAGGTGGGACATCACACATACCTTCGCAGCAGCAACTATCCTTTGTAAAATGGCCGAATGTATGAGTCGACCAGAGGCAGACTCCCTCATGTTATGGATACAGCAGCATATAAAAGAGAAAGGACATCTAAAGTTATGATAAGATTTTACACAGCTATACTATTTCAGTAATTGGCTTAGCTTCTGGTGTCACTCCAGGAGATCTAGTATCTGACGGCCTGGGAAGAGATGGTTGACAGACCACGCTGCTTTGCCAGGGATGGCCTTCACCAGTCCCCTCAAGGCTTTTAGATACTGACAGATGCTTGCCTCCCCTATAGTGCCTTTTTTAGGCAATGTCAAAACAACAAAACTTCCAACGTAAGGAAATCCACTAGAAACAAACTCAAGCTCATGCTGCTTAATGCTAGGAGCCTAAACAGTTAACTGCACTCCCTGGAAGCACTCTTCACCTTGGAAGATGCTGACATCTGTGCAGTCACTGAGACGTGGTTCTAGGTCACAGAGAGCACCCCAGCCGTACAAGACTACAATACTTTTCAGACATTCAAACCTCAAAACAAGTGTGAAAGAACCAAAGGTGGAGGTGTATCCATCTTCATTAAATCCAAATACACCTCGAGACTGGTAAAATAGTACGATTCTCTTTAGCTACACCAGGTCCAAATAAATATAAACAAAATACCGTACCACATCATCACTACTACTAGTCTCCAACCATAAACCAGGAAAAGCACACTGCCTACCTGGACTTGGTAGAGTGGCTCAGTATATAGCCAAATACCTTGGTCATGGAAGATTTCAACTGTACTTCCATCGACTGAGCAACTTATATGAGCACAAACATGATCGCTCTGAGGTTCCTGGATTTTGTTAATTCAAGTGCCCTGGACCAGTTGGTCTGCACCCACACAAGGGGCTCAAATGTCCTAGACCTAGTGCTCACCAAAATGGGGGGTGGGAGTCACTGCTCTACCCCCTATGTGTTACTCTCCCTGGTAAGGTCAGACAATAAGTCAGTCTTGTTTGAAGTGACGATCAGACCTGACACCCCCACAGGAGCAAAAAAATTGAAAAATTTCTCCAAAGCAAACTATAGCCTACTTCAGCAATGGTATAAAAAGTTTCAAAGCCCTGCTAACACAGCCAGCACTGACTCCTATACAGGAAAGTACACAAATGCCCTATATAAACACTTAAACAAATGTATTGACTCAGCTGTACTTGACAGAACTAAAACCAGGTCTTCCCAAAAAAAAACAAGGCACCCTGGTGGACTGTAAGTATAAATAAGTTACATAATAAAGAAAGAAACTGATATCTAAGAACAAGTGCGAAATTTCTCAACAGCTTGAACAAACAAATCAGATATCTTGTAAAGTCCTCTAAGGCTAGTTACAAGACTAAGTTAGCATCTCTAGCTAAAGACAACAATAAGGCATTCTTTAGCTACATCAGAAACCTAAAAGCTGTGCGCCAAACTTATAGTGGACAGTACCACTCACCCTGAACCTGAGGAAATTGCCAACCTGCTAGCTAACAGATTTGGCAATAACTTCTCCCCCTATCCCCACCAGACTTACCCCATACCATTCCTGACACCAGTCCACTACCTAGCATTTCCAAAGAACAGGTCATGCAAGCACTCTCCAAGGCCAAAAACAGATAACATCCCAGATTGCTTGCTAAACAATCTAAAACAACACCTAGTGGCACCACCTGGCACTCTCTTTAACCATAGCCTGAGCACTGCCTTTGTTACGGCAGAGAGGTGAACAGCAGCAGTACTCCCCTTGCTGATAGGGGGCCCATCAACTGATGCAGGAAACTGTCGACTCATAAGCCTAACCAGCCTTATCTGCAAAGCCATGGGAAGAATCATCATGGACCTCATCAACAAAGATACAGGTGACCTTCAAACTCTTCATTCAACCCAGTTTGGTTTCGTCAAGGGTAGATCTTGTTTATTAAACCTGGTAGACTTCTTTGAGAATGTCACCAAAGCCCTGTATGGGTGCAAAGCAGTACATGCCACCTATCTTGATTTACCAAGGCTTTTGACACAATCCCCAACTCTGGGATCATTGAGAAACTCTCCTAGCTGAAGATTAACCCATACTTCACTAGATGGGTAGCCAACTGGCTCGCCAACAAAACACACACTGTCAGAGTTGGGGAGTCCACCTCCACCAGTAGACCAGTTACCAGCAGGGTACCTTTAAGAATCTGTGTTGGATCCTCTACTGAGGTCTGTAAGGTTATAGGAACCTAGGAGGTTACTAGCCTACCAGCCCCAGGGCTCTTACAAGCCTAACCAGGTTCAACCCATGTTTCATAGGGTGCCTGGTTCGCACAGACACTTAAAATCCGCACCTGTTGCCCCTGTCCAAGAGGGACACAGGTGGAACTCCTGGGGTGAATTTCCAGTTACCCATCCAATTGTCCAAATTGCGCATAAGTAGAGCCAATGAGGGGCTTTGTTTAACATGAATAGGAAGCTTGTTCCAAAGGTGGGGCAACCTCCGTGAGGCAAATGTGTCTGTCCAGCAAGTTCTGTTGATGTCACATACCAGGTTAAGGTCCTTTGAACGAGTGACCTGTGTGCCATTTGACTTGTGAATATGCAGCATTTCCGTCAAAGCTGGGTCAGAGGTTGCTCTATATGCAAGGCACAGGTTGCCTCTGAGCAGTCTGTATGACACAGAGTAAAGTGACAATGGTGGATGGGAAATAGGAAATTCATCCCAGGGATCACTTCTGTGGCTCTGCTCGACAGGGGCACAGGAAAATAATTTTCTTGGGTGGTGAAAGCCAGGGTACATTTTTGGCTAGGCTTATATAGGCCCTAGGGCCAGTAGCCTAGTACCTACCTGTTTCAGTCTGTCCACATAAGATGGATCTTGAAAACCCTGAATATTTTTCGTAAGGAACCTTTGTGGTCTCTCCAATTGCTGCAGGTGTTTGGAAAGGGACATACCAAAGGGAGCATTATTCTCTCTCATTGGCTTGACGAGGGAAGAGTTACAGGGAGGTTATAACCTCTTTTTTTTTTTCTGGAGGCAGTGCCCTTGCTTATGAGATGAGCAATATAAAATGCCCTTTTTACCACTGTGGCGACATGGTGCTCGAAGTTAAGGTTGCTGTTAACCTGTGTGCCCAGAAGTCTCACTACTGACTGTGTGCTTAGGGCAATGCTCTTGATATGGTAGTCTGCAGGAACATCTCTCTTGCCGAAGGGGATGATAATGCATGTTTTTTGCATTAAGTTTAAGACTATGACTTTGGCACCAGTCATTAGTCTGCATAAGACCTTCTTGTAGGATGGCGACATCGCTAGGGCTTTCAGTGATTGCTCCCAGTGTGCAGTCATCAGCAAACTTTGTCAGCCACAGTCCTTTAGTTTTAGCTTGTACTTTGAAGAATTAGATTCCAAACAGTAGGGGTCCCAGATTCCAAACAGTATTGGTCCCAGAACCAATCCCTGTGGTACACCACTGGTTACAGCTCTGTTGGAGGAGGTGGAGTCCACTAATTTGACCATATGAACCTATACAAGTTATATCAGTGAGCCAGTTTGCAACCCAGCTGGGTATCAACTCGTATATTGTCAATGAAGCCTGAGTGGTGGATGGTGTCAAAGACCTTGGCTAATTTTAGGTAGGTTGTATGCACAGATTTGCCCTCATCTAGGGCTTTTCTGACTCTCTCTCTCTCTCTCAGTGGACTTCTTTGAGACAGAGAGAAAGAGTATAGAGACAACGCTGTAAAGCTGTCTGTATAGGGCGGTGTATTAATATTCTGGATTCTCTGGGTGAGGAACCTCTGTGGGCATTCCAGCTGTTGCATATGCCTAGTCAGGTACTTGCTGAAGGGGGCACTGTAGTCAGTGATGGGTCTGATAAGAGATGAGTAGAGTGGTACTATAACTTCCTTGGATCTGGTTGTCATACCCTTACTTATAAGTTGGGCGACATAGAAAGATTTTGCTACTACCTTGGCTATATGTTGGTCAAAAGTCATATTACTGTCTACTCAAGTTCCCAGAGCTCTAACTATCAGGTCAACTCTTAGGGGTAGCTTGTAAACGGAGTAATTTGCCTACGTACCCGTTTTCCTAAAAGCACTATAATGCACTCCTTTGCATTGAGTTTTAATCCATGCCTTTAGCAACAACCATTTCTCTGTGTTAAACTGTCTTGCAGGATGTTAATATCATGGGGGAAATTTAGGGTAGCTCCCAATTTGTAGTCCTCTGCAAACTTGGTGAGCCAAAGGCCTTTAACATTAACCTTGTCCTCCAAGAAGTAGATGCCAAACAGTAGTCGGCTCGGCAGAGAGCCCTGTGATACTCCAGTGGTGACCTGCCTCTTGGTGGAAGTATCCTCACCAATCCTGACTTCTTGGGTCCTGTCTTTGAGCCAGCTGGCAATCTAGTAAGTTGTGTAGAGATTTATGCCTAGTTTTGAGAGTTTGTCCACAATATCTGAGTGGGGTATCTTATTGAATGACTTAGCCAGGTCTGTGTAGGCAGTATGCACACTTTTCCCTTCATCCATTGCCTTGGTTGCCTTCTCAAAAAAGTCAACCCTACCAAGTTAGGTAAGCATGACCTTCCTTTGACACAAAACAAACTGGGATGAGTCCAAGTCTGTAGGTTGCCAATTTTTTTGTTGATCTTTTCTATAATAATTCATTCCATGGCTTTGCATGTCGGACTAGTCAGACTAATGGGTCTGTAGTTTCCGGGTGGGTTGATGGTCTACCTGTGTGAAGGAGGATAACCTCTGCTGTCCTCCATTCACTTGGTACATAGTCTGTTTTGAGGCTGTAGTTGAAAAGTGACTGAAGTGGTCCTGATAGGTCATGTTTCAGGCTATTTAGGTAGCAGGCTGGTATATTGTTGGTCCCCACTGAGGCTGTGTTTTTAGTGTCGGTGAGTGGTGCTATGACCTGCTCCCTGCTGATAGTTGATGGGGGGGGGGTATGCTGGTAGGGATTTCACAAAGGGTGGCAGAGGATGAGTGAGTGGGGGATAAAATTTGAGCTGAATTTGTTGGCCAGCAAATTTGCAATGTCACTCTGCTCAGTGAAGGTGGTACCATTTACTACCAGTTCAGTACACTATTGCGTGTTACTTTTGAGATTGCAGACATAGCTGTAGAAGGCCTTGTCGTTGTCTTAAGCCTGAGAAGTTATCTTGATCTTGTGATTGTCCTTGTTGGATTTAATTAGCCCTCTTATTTTGTTGATTAGCTTTTTTTTTAAATAGCCTGTTAACATTAGGATTCCAGCTGTGCGACTTATTTTTGGGGCTTGCTTTGGCCTTACGTCTGGTAGGTACAGCAGCCTGTGTGCAGCCATTTACGTTTTTGTACAATGTTTCTATGAATAATTCTGCATAGGCTGTTGTGAACTTGCAGACATTTACATTTTTGTACAATGTTTCTGTGAATAATTCTGCATAGGCTGTTGTGAACTCAGAGTTGGGAGGGGCATTAAATTTTGACAAACTGCTGCTTAATAGAATGTAGTTTGCTTTAGAATAGTTTCTAATTATAACAGGTATTCCAAGTTTATTTTTATTTCAGATGAGACCGCTTTGTCATCTAACCTCACCAGTATGTACAAGATGGGGGTGCAGTGCTCTCCCATTTTGGTGAAAAAAGGTCCAATATGTTTGAACTTTTGTCTGAAGTGCTGACTAACTGATCAAGGGCATTTGCATTGTTAAAGTCCAGAAGACATGCCTGCAAGTTGGTGACAGTGTATTTTTCCCAGTCTTTAGAGGGGTAGTTAAAGTCGGGCATGAATAAAGTGTTTGGTTAGATGTAGTGTGCCTCTAGTAAGTCTAGATAAGAGCTGTGGGATTCTTGAGACATAGATGATGACCTATAGCTTGCTAGTATATGGTAAGGGACTCTATCTAAGGTGATTTGCATGTGGATGAACTCCAGGTATCATCCTGTTTAATCAACCTTGAGGTATACTTATTACTAATGTAGATCAAGACACCTCCACCTGTAGGTCCCTATATGTGCAGCTGATGGTCTAAATGTGTGGAATGTACTGTAGCCTTTGCACTGCCGGTATACTTCCTATGGCTTTAAACCATGTATCAGTAGTGGCACAGATGTTTGTATCCTCCAAAGGGAGGAGAACTTGTAGAGTGTGGAGTTTCTTGTTAAGGCTCCTAGCATTGAGCAGCAACACCTTTAGGTTCCCTTGGGTTTTATTTGCTATGTTAGTAGGTTTATAGCTTTGGTATTGCCTAAAAAATTATACTGGTACCTGTGGTGCAGTGACTTGAGTGCATGCGTGCTACTTGTTGGATCCTGGCTCCAGATAAGCAACTGACCATAATCTTCTCCTTGTCCATTCTGGTAAGTGGGGAATCTGTGTGTCATACAATGGATTCCTTTATGACAAGAGTCCATGGGCTTTGTTCTCAGGGGTCCATTGAGTGTAGGCTTATGTGCTGTGCTTGGTGTTGCTTTTGGTGTATGGTTTAGGCATTGCTGAGGATAGGCTTTGTTGTTTGCAGTCTTAGGAGGTCTTTGAGATTTGGGAAGATTGCTTTTTAGTGCCTCAGTATAAGATGGTCTGTGTGTGTGGACACTGTGTGGTGGATGTAGTATGTGTGTTCTTGACAACCTTGTTTGAATGCGAGAGTTTTGCCTCCAAGGAAATTGTGTTTGTACATCACTGTGTTGGTTTCTTGAAGGATTAAAAGGTTACCAGTGAAAATGCAGTAATTGCTGCATTATGTCAGGATGCTCATATCTACCAAGCTGGCTACAGAGACATGTGGAAGTTGCATATTCATGTTGTCTGTGCCTGTATTAAGGTGGGTTAGGATTTGAAGACTTGGTTTTACAGAGGTCTTTTAGGGTTAGGGAGTAGAGTTGAACAGGGCTAGAATATGATGTGAGATATTGCTAGAATATGATGTTAGTGCTATCTGACAGGCAAAGCTAGCTGCTCTGAGCTTAGCTTTGTGCAGTGTGTTACTAAAAAAGAAGTTATGTACTCACCATAACATTTCATCTGAGTAGTTGGACTTCATTTGTCAACAACCTGTGGGATGTGGGATCTGGACCAATTCTGAGACACCAGCTTCACCAGCATCTGATCCGTGCTCCAAGCTCTTCCCCTTACCCATAATACCCCTCCATTTCCTGACTTCCCTCAGATCGAGTTTGCTATACCACACACATGAACCCGATCCAATAACCCTCACTAACAAAGAGAAACAGGAGAGCCGCAAAGGCACTCTTTCCTGCCTGCTAATCCAAAAAAACATAATGAGAAGGTCAGGGGGAAGGAGGGAGGGATGGTTGATGACAAATGAAGTCCAACTACTCAGATGGAATGTTATGGTAAGTACATAACTTCTTTATCTGAAGTAGTTGACTTAATTTGATCATCAACCTGTGGGACAGAGTCCCTAGATACCAAAACCTTGGGTGGCCCTAACGGAAGCATAATTTGGAGCACTGCGGAGCCAAAGGATGCTCTCCCCCTAGATACCATGTCCAATTTATAATGAGAAATGAAGGTGTGAGATGAGGACCAAGTAGCCGCCAAACAAATATCATCCAAAGATACTCTAAACCAAAAGGCAGCTGATGTAGCCATGGACCTGGTAGAATGGGCATTTATCCTACCAAGAAGAGACATACCTTTGTCTTTGTAAACCTGAAGGATGCAAAGGGAAATCCATCTGGCAATGGTTACCTTAGAAATTGGTTTGCCCAGAAAAGGTGTATCAAAAGATGCAAACAGTTGATCAGACTTACGAAAGGCTTTAGTCCTCTGTAAGTAGAAACGCAGCTGTCTGTGTGCATCTAATAAGTATAATTTATATTCACTCTTGTTCTGAAAATTTGATAAGAAAACAGGTAAATTGATTGATTAATATTTGTTTCAGAGGCCACTTTAGGCAGAAAAGAGGGATTAGTACGAAGTGAAACCCTGTCATTATGGAAAATCATATATGGAGGTTTGACAGATAATGCCTGGAGTTCTGAAACTCTCCTTGCCGAGGTAATAGCGACTAGAAAAGCTGTCTTCCAAGATAAAAATTTCAAATCCATGGAAGCAGCAGGCTCAAAAAGTGGAGCAACCAAAGCTTGTCAAACTAGGGTAAGGTCCCAAGGAGGGGTAGGATCTTTAACCGTGGGTCTTAAAAGAAAGGTACCTTTAATAAAGGTTTTGCAAAGTCTGGAGGAAGCTAAAGAAGCCATGTTCTCACCTACATGGAAATTGGAAATGGCAGCCAGTTGAACTTTTACGGTAGATGAGCTGGCACCCTGCTGGAAAATGTATGCCAAGAAGTCAAGGACGGCTGGAAAAGGAGCTGTGAAAGGATCCAAATCCCTTTGAGAAGCCCAGATAGAGAAACACTTCCATTTGCTACGGTATAGTTTTCTGGTAGACGATTTATGAGCTGCCACCAGAATAATCTTGACCAGGGAAGATAGACCGGGAGTCCTAGCAATCAAGGGAACTGGAGCAGCCAAGCAGTGAGCTTCAGACTGCCCAGGTCTGGATAAGGGACCCTCGAGGGTTATGAAATGAGATCCGGTAGCGGATCCAAGATCCATGGAGGAATTAACAGATGAGACCAAAGGAAGGGAAACCAGACTTGGCAATGAGGATGACGTTGCTCCCCAACCGGCGAGCCTTCTGGAAAAATTTTGTCATGAAAGGTAAAGGGGGATAAGCATAAAGAAGACTGGGAGGTCAAGCATGGACCAGATCATCCCTGGGGGGGATACCCCCTGTGGGGGAATCAGAGCGAAGAACTTGCTGCACTTCGCGTTGGAAGGAGATGCGAATTGATCGCAGCATGGCCGACCCCACTCGAGGAAGATCTGCTCTGCTACAGAAGGATTCAGAGACCACTCGTAAGGCATCAGGATAGTTTTGCTCAGTGTGTCGCCAGTATGTTGGATCGGCCCAAAATGTGCATTGCTACCAGAAAATGGTTCGTGGAGATCGCCCATTCCCACACTCTCATGGCCTCGTGACAAAGGGGATAAGATATGGTTCCTCCCTGTTTGTTGATGTACCAGACCACTGACTTGTCCGTCTGAATTTCAGTAGTTCTCAGAGGAAGGAAGACATGAAGGGCCTGCAACCCTAACAAGACCGCCCTCATCTCCAGAACATTGATATGCAATCTGGTCTCAATCAGGGACCATGTGTCTTGGACTGTCCTGCCTGAGCAATGCCCCCCATCCTAGTTGGGAAGCATCCGTGGTCACCGTGGCTTGGGAAGGGGCTGCCATAAAAGTTTGTCCCTTGATAAGATCCGAGGAGTGTATCCACCAGAGGAGGGACTTCCTGCAAGCGTTACTTATATGAATATGATGCATCAACGGTAGATCTAGTGATAATCATTGAACCGCTAGAGTCCACTGTAGTACCCACATATGCAGACGTGCACATGGGGAGAAGAGTAATGGTGGCTGCCATGGAACCTAGGGTTCGTAATACTGCCTCGGCTGGAGGAAGATGAGACCGAAGGATCACAGACACATTAAGTCGTAAGTTTCAAACTCTCTCTGGAGTTAGAAAGAACTTGGTTTGTAACGTATCTATTCTCGCTCCTAGGTAGTCTAAGACCTGAACAGGGTCTAGAGAAGACTTGGATATGTTGATTGTAATTCTCAGCAAGTCTGACAGTTTCAAGAAATAGTCTCTGGCCTGACAAAGTAGACATCTGGTGGGAGCGGCAAGGAGCCAGTTGTCCAGGTATGGTTAGACCTGTATCCCCTGAAGCCTCAGGTAAGCTGCTACTACTGCCATGACCTTGGTGAACACCCTGGGGGGCTGTGGTGAGACCGAAGGGTAGGGCTCAAAATTGATAGTGATTGTCCCCTAGCAGAAAGCGGAGGAACCTCCTGTAGCATCTGTGCATCCTTATATGGTAGTACTGGTCCTTGAGATCTATTCAGCACATCCAGTCGTTCTCCTGCCGGTAAGGCAGGATGGATTGTAGAGTGACAGTCTGGAACTTTTTTTTGGCAACTGACAGGTTTAGGGTGGAAAGGTCCAGAAGAGGCCTTTGGTCCCTCGTCTTTTTTGGCACTAAAAAGAACCTGGAATAGATGCCTGATCCAGACTGATCTTGGGGGATGGACTGGATGACTCGTTTCCTTTGCAGCTTTTCTATTTTGAGTACTGCTACCTCCCTTTGTGCAGGTGGAACATCCGGGAGGTGTTTTGGGGGGATGGGAGGAGCCATAAAGGGAATGGTATAACCTCTGGATATTATTTGAAGCACCCAATGGTCTGATGATACGGACTCCCATGCCGTCAGGTGCATAGAAACGTGACCCCCAACTGCCTCCAGAGCAGAGCAGTCAGGCAGCCCCTCAGGGCTGCTGCGTACGGGCCTGTCCGAGAAAGGTTCTCGATATCTGAAATTTCTTGGACCTCCCCCCCTGCCTCTAGGACAGCGTCTGTCTTGTCCCCCTCTGCTTCTAGAGGAAGATGAGTCCTGAGTGTCCCGGGAATACTGAGACTTCCGGAACCACATCTTCTTTTGCCCCCCCTGGTTCCTGGAAGAGGATATTTGGGGTTAGAGAAGCAGATCCCGATGACAGACGGTGTCTTCCCGTCCTTTTCACTTAGGACCAATGTCTCACGAACCGTCTTCCCAAACAAGGAAAAACCATCATAAGGGGCATTCGCGAAAGATGTCTTAAAAGGGTTCCATGAACTGACATAGCCTGAGCCAGGTGTGTCGCCTAATGGCAGCGCCAGACCCGGTCATCCTTGCAGCTCCTTCAGTGGCATGTGAAAGGAGGTACATGGATGTATTAGAAACTGCTTTGAGAGTGGCCATTCACATGAATATGCATTTATCCTCCAGTGACATGGACTCCAGGGATGACTCAGTGAACACCTTGACCAGGCCTCACTGCAGTCAAGTTATGTGGGCCAAATAATTCAGTGCCCTTATAGAAAAGGTTGCTGCAGCATATGTCTGCTTTCCCAGATGATCCATCGTCCTGGACTCTCAGTTGGGGGGATGGACCGTAGAACTTTACTGGGCTAGTTCTTTCTTAGTTGTAGCTGCTACCACCATGGTGTCCACTTGGGACCCCTTGTTCCAACTAGGTCTGTCTAGAGGAGGGCTCAGGATTTTGTCGGGATGCTTGGGGATTTGCTCCACGGTGTCCGGCTCCTTCCATGCCCTGGTGGTAATAAGGTCCACCAAGGTATCCGCGGGGAGGGGGGGACACCCAGGATGTAGACGGGCCTGTGCCAAAGTCCTCCAGAAACACCGACTCATCCGAGGAAGGTTTGGGGGTGGACCAACCCTCCCGCTGGTGCAGGATTTCCATGATGTCTCCAAAGGAGACATTGTCTGGGGGGCGATCTTGGGGAACCTTTCCCTTCCTCCAAATCTGTATCCTCAGTGAGAGACTCTGGAAAGGAGTCCAGGTGCCTCCTTTTGCATGTTCGTTTGCAAGGGATCTCTTTGGTGGGAGGGAAACAGTCTGGGGCACAACGAGCACCGGCTGTCCCTTCATAGGCAAAATGGCTGAAGGTGCACCCAGAGGTGAGGGATTCGGGGCGGAATCCGAGGAGATGGTCAGGGGCCTCAGTCCACTGGAGAGAACGCTTTCCTCCACGTCGAAAGCCGAGGAGGAGTGAGCCTTCTGAGAAACTAAGGAAGCTGTTCTCCTGGATCCGACATGGGGATCAGAGCCAAGATACCGTGGGGAAGGCCCTGACCCGACAACGATGGCGCCAAAGGAGAAAGACCCAACTCATCAGATCCGATGCCAAGGCTTCAGCTCCAAGAGCCGCTCAGGTCCGAAATCGTCAGATCTGACGCGCTCAATGTAACGGCCGGTGTCGAGGTACTTGGTACTATCGGCGCCAACCCCCTGACTACGGGTCCTCTCTGATCCAAAAACTCCAGTACCGGGGGTCGGACCGGAGAAGGCGATATCGGGGCAAAAAAAGGGAAACAAGCCCCCCCTCCAGAAGGAGATGGGGCTGGCAAGACACCCATCAGAATCTGGGTGCGAATAAACCTTTGCATCATTTTGTCCATGTCCACCTCACTCAAACTTCTGATGGACCGTGATGTAGCCACCAATGCTGACTGGGAGGGTTGATGTGCGTAAGCCCTTGAAGAAGATCTAAGCTCCTCTGGCTTTGGCAAGAATTTGGGCAATCGGAGCTAAGGAGAAACTGGCCTGTAAACTACTTGTTGCTTCAGAGGAGGACCCATCAGATCCATCTCGTCTGGGGATCTCTTCCTCCCTTTGTCTCTCTCTGTCTTTATCTTTGCTCTTCACTTTTCTAGGCTCCCTGTCGACAGGCCTATGTACAGGAGGTTAAGTCCTAGCCTGAGAGGGAGAGGAAGAGACGGTGGCTGAAGAGGAAGAAGCGGTCACGGCCCTGACCGTAAGAGAAGTGGAGGCAGCCGCCTCTGTAGCAGGGAGAAGTCCCTTAAGGATCAATTTCATCCTGCGATCCTTCTGGGTTCTGGGGCCTAACCCCGCACAAATAGGGCAGTCCGTGGAAAGATGGGCTGCCTCCAGACACACCACACACAGTGTGTGGCCATCAGCCAGGGACAACTTATGGCCACACTCTGTGCACTTTCTAAAGCTCAGTTTAGATTGCTGATCTGCCATGCCAACAAAATAAAGGAGCGAGGCACAAAGGCTTAACCTGCCCGACCACACCACTCGCACACAACTCTGTAGCAAGGAGAGGGAAGGGGAGAGAAGGCCTACTGTAACTGCTACAGTAAAACATTTTTTTTTTGAACAGTAAACGCGACACAAAACAAAGGGGAGGTTAAGGAAAGGGAACCTGTCTGAACCAACAGCAACTCTAACACCCAAAAATAGCCGAAAAAAGCACCTACCACACCTGGAGCTGTGAGACCACGCTGCTTGGCAAAGCAGTGGCAAATGAGATCTGAGGGAAGAAAGGAGATAGAGGGGTATTATGGGTAGGGGAGGAGCTTGGAGCTCGGATCAGATGCTGGTGAACCTGCCGTCTCAGATCCGGTCCGGATCCGACATTCCACAGGTTGATGATCAAATGAAATCAACTACTTCAGATCTGCAGGTTACAGTTCTAGTTCTAGTTCTAGTTTTATAGACTAACTTTTGCATTTTCCAGCTCAGAACATGGCACCACCTACTTATATCAAATGGAATATCCCAGTCCTCTTGACTAATTAACACCTACATGGTGTGAAATGTCACACCTCTAGCAGCGTACACATATCTTGCATTCCAGGACATAAACTTAAAAAGCATAAGGTAAACAAATTACATAGTTTATGAACAAAAAAGCTATTAAAACTATACAAATAGCAGTGTTATCAATAAGAAGTATTATTTGCAGTGATAACAGTAAGTGCATTCATAGTCTTTCCATAAATACTATAATATATTATAATGCACACAAACCCTAAGCTATATCTTTTGTTAAACTTTCACAAACAAATTGTCATATCTTGGAAACTATACTACCTTGACATATATTGTTAGAACATTTGTATTAACCAGACATAAGGTTTTACATGACAAAAGTAAATTCCTCTGTGAGTACATATTTGTTGACATATTTACAGAAATATGAAAGCATATGCTTAATTATAAAATCATCAATATAAATAGCACTGAATATCTCTAAAGATGTGCAACTATCAAAGATAATTTTCTTCAAGAACATCTAAGGTTTCACCTGATGCCATACAACAGTTTGTAAGTCACTTGTTTTTTGAAGTATTAAGTACATACAGAAATATTTTTATTTTTTCATAACTGCTAACAAACAGCTAGCAGTATCTCCAGTATAATGTAAATGGACATTGACAGTGAATTTTCATGTCTCCCACCGTAGCAATTCACACCACGCCTCTCAAGAACATGTAAGGCTCTCAGCTATGAAAATATGAATATGTGACAAAATAATTGATTCATTTCTCTACTGCTGTACATCCTAGATTAGCAATCAAAGTCAGTCAGACCAATAGCAAGACAGTGAGCAAATGCAGCAATTTTAGCCTTAATTACAGAAATGGAATTAGTAGCTCTTTGCACTTTATTAATACTGCCTATTATTAGCTTAGTCACTTGGTTAAGAAGCCAGGCCCAGAAAGGGTCTGGACGCCATAAGGAGTTGTAGATGTGAACTGGAAGTATATAAAAATGGCATTTTAGGCTTGAGTGAGTTAATGTAAACAAAAAAAGATTGAGAGGGTATGCTACTATAAAACAACTTTAACAAGCTAGCTACACAAGGCAATTTCAAATCAGTCAGACCAATAGCAAGACAGTGAGCAAATGCAGTAATTGTAGCCTTAATTACAGAAAATGCACAAATTAAACAAGAAATCAGTAGTCAATCACTAAAATAGCTTCTGGAAGTATGATTTTTAAATACAAATACTTGGCTTATGCCTGGATAGCACAGGATGCAAGGAAGTCACTTCAGAGATTCAGGAGAGTACACCAAGTTGTTGGGATTTGTGGGAATCAGCCAAGAGCCTCTTAAACATGCCAAATTTATAGAGGCTCTTTAAAGTAAAGGAAAATGTAGAATCCCTTTAGCAGGGCCAAAATTGCAGGACTACAACAATTAAGTACCAACAAAAATAGAAAGTAGCAACTTACACAGTAACACTGCCAGTAAAGCTTCTCAAATTGTAGTTCTCAACAATCAGCAAAATTTCAGGGGTACTTGAAAAAGATTTAAAGTGCAAAATATTGGCAGTTAAAGTAGTAAGAACAAAACAGTACTTGGTTATCTTGCTTCATTTTTTATTTCTTAAGGAACAGTGTCAGTCTTGTTTGTGCTGATGCCTTTTTCTTTTGCCTTTTGCTGTCAGTCTTAGCATCAAATGTGTTCTCCAGCGAATCCAGTTTTCACCTTATGTGGCTGAAATATGTTTTTTAGTTTTACTATTAAAACTTTCAGTTAACGGTATGGATTTTTTTAAAGCATTGACTGGTTTGATTTTCTTGCATTTCATGGAATTCTCAAAAGTTTTTCTAGTACCACAGTTCAAAAGTGTCGATTTTCTGGCATACATCCTTACTTATTTATAGTCGGTTTCTTTATGGCTTTGTTATTGTGGGCAAAATCTTTTTTTTTCCAACTTGAAGTTAAAAGCAGGAGAATTGCTAGCTACAGCGGTGATGTGTCTGTTTTTGAGAGTGAGATAACTGCTTTTTAATATTTGTTACCAAGTTTGCCATAGCTTTCATCCCATAAAGCAAATGCCTTAATTTCTTGACTGCAGTCAATATATGCAGATTTTTTTTTCACTGTTTTGAAACAAACCTTTTTATCACATAAACATATTTTTTATATATCTTTTTGGAGCCTCTTCTCTCACGTGATGCCTCAACACTAAATAGGTCGGCACTAATGTTGGCTTCAGATCCAAGCTGAGACTGGTCGGGGAGTTCTCTTACTTCATCTTGCCATGATAGGGTGGGAGTCTCTTTGGGCCCAATCTCTGCCTCTGTATTTGAGGCTTTTGAAAAGGGTTCTGGCCAGACCAAGAGAAGAGGTGCTTTCCATACACTCTGCTCTACACTTCCTCATCTACAGGGACAGTTAGTGTCCTTTAGCCTGAGGGCTTTTCACTGTGTGAGTTCCCTGTCTGATTCCAACCCCCCTCCATATGCCCATTTGAGGCAAGGTCCTAGATAACAGACATTTAAAGGGAGACATTTAGATTCCTCTCTGGAATCCATCATTGAAGACAAAGACTTGGATGAGGGGGATGGGTTCCTAGGATTCCCTCTGAAGAATATCAGCTTTGGTGACATTTTGGAATTAACGAAACAGTGAGGGGGATAGTCCACTGATACACCATCCTCTGAGTCTGTGTTCCTTAAGGCTCTTGGAACTGGCTCTTCTACTTCCTGGGTGGTACCATCCGCTGATGCTATCATAGACCTGGTAGCTCAGCGAGCTTAGAAGGATCCTGATATGACATAACCACTACCTATAAAGCTGGACAAAATTTTAGTTGCACCTAAAGAGAAAGCACACTGGAATAAGAGTCCCTCAGTAAATGTCATGGTTGTGGCAGCAGCCACTAGAAAAGAGCTCTCTGAAGAGAGTACATCTGTTCATCAGCCTAATGGAGAATCTAGAATGCTGGACAGGTTTGTGAAACAGATGTATGCTTCAGCAGCTTTTACACTTTTACAGAGCTGAACTATCTGGCCCACTTGACATTTTTCCAGAGTGACCTGACAAAGGAACTCACCAAGTCCCTCTCAGGTAAACGTACCAGTGGACATCCAAAAAACAGTGGAGTCCCAGTTGTCTACTTTGCAGTCACTTTCCAAAGTATCCATGCATCTGCTTCCTAATTCAACTGATGGTATGGCAAGAACAGCAGGTACTAGCATGCCTAGATGCGACCGTGTGACTTTGCTACAAGATGTTCTTTCTTAATGCCCCCTTGATGGCTCCACACTCTTTAGGTTAAAAGTTAAGGAAACACTCACCAGGAGTGAGCAGGATGGTAAGACCCATTCTGCCATATGAATCTGCTTCTCCACCTCTCAGAGAACCTTGTCCAGGAATTTGGAGGTGGCAAAAAAATATGGTTCAGAAAATCTCAAGTTCAACCAGGATGCTCCAGCAGACAGGTCGTCTTGAGGCAAATGGGGAAACAATTTCAGTAGACGTTACCCTAAACGCAGAGGCAGACTGCAGAATCAAGGTTTTTTTGGTCCCATTTCTGAGAAATGCTTTCAGCACTCCTGAAAGATTGACTGACTGCCACACTCTGAAGGCAGTCTGGAGGTGCTTATCCCTACACCCTCAAACCTGGCAGGGCATCACATCAAATTCTTGTGTGCTACAGATAATCACCAGAGACTATGTAATAGCCTTTATTTCTCCTTCTTTAAAGAAGAGAAGGATTCCTACAATACCACCCTATCAGTTGGAATCCACAACAGCAAAGGTCTTAAAGCTGTTAGAAAAAAAGAGTTATCCAACAAGTCCCCCCCCCCCCCCCGAACAGTTAGAATCCAGTGTCCATTCCAGGATCTCTTTAGTTTCAAAAAAGACAGTGGACCTAAAGCCAATCTTGGACCTCAAGTCAGTTTGTAAAGCAGACAAATTTCTGGATGGTCATGGTTCAGTCCATTATATCTCTGTTGAGTAAGGACAATTGGCTGTGCTCAGCAGACCTCCAGGATGCCTACTATCATATCAAGATTTCAAGGTGATCAAGGCGTTTTCTCCATTTCTGGCTGGGAGCCAGTCATTTCAGATTCAGAGCGGAGCCCTTTGATCTTACCGTAGTCGCCTCAGGTGTTCACCAGGTGCATAGAGTAGTCGCAGCTCATCTCTTGACTGCTAGGGTTCCATTATGCTTCATACATTAACAAAACCTTCTTTCAAACCAGCAGCTTCAGCAGATTTTAAATAATTTTCTTAGAAGACTGTTTTTCTTGTGGCCATAACTTCAGCTAAAAGGATTTCTGAATTACAAGCACTGGCTTGTAACCTGGTTTCCCATAGGGATAGGGTTTCTTTGAGAATGACTCCTACGTTCATCCCAAAAGTGGCATCTGATTCACCAGTATTCTTTCCACAATTTTCTAATAAAGGAGAATATACACTGCATTTATTAGATGTCAACAAACAACTTAGATTTTACCTTCATAGGACTAAGTATTTCAGAAAATCTGATCAGTTATTTATTGCCTTTTTTAAAGCAAAGCTAGGGCATAATGTTTCAAAAGTCACAAGGGCTATAGCTGCTTCTACTGCCTTCATGCCTTTAGATGAAATTTGTGCTGCAGCAGCTTGATCTACAGTCCACTCGTTCATTTCTCATTACAGGCTGGATGTATAACCAAGATCAGGTACATCTTTGGCTTCCACCATTCTCAGAAATCTCCTTCCTTAATACATTTCAGGGTTGTGGCAGCTAGGGAATCTGTCCCAAAGGTTGAATCAGATGGAAAAGTCAACATTGGATACAAAAGTTACGTACTGATCTTAACAATAAATCTAAGTTGTATTCTTTTCATCCAGTTTAACATCCCTCCCTCCTTCCACCTTCCAAACATTTTTCAAACCTGGTGATCTCCTTTGATTAAATGGACCTAACCAAGGTCCTTGTCATTATACAGCCTCAGTTGGTTGTTTTTTCTAAGTTATTTTCTGCTATAGAATTTAGGTGTTATTGTTTATGAGATAATAGGAGAATTTGTTGGTTGATAAATAGTCAATCTCAATCGAGGGATTTGAAGGGAGAGAGAGAGATTGTGAGTAGAGGAGGAGTCAGAGCCCTGGGTCCACAGTTTCTAAAGCTGCTGACGTTGAAACTGATAACCCAAACGTTGAACCGAATGAAAAGAAGACAACATGGATCTGCCATTATGGTGAGTACATAACTTGTGATCTGATGTTGTCATTTCCATTCATTCCTCAACCTTTGGGTTCAAATCCGAACCTTGGATCCAACTCTTGAACTCCTCTGTTACACATAATGCTCCTGTCCTCCAGATTACCTCACATCTCATTTGCCACTCTTCAGGCAAGTCGGGGTTTCCTTCTCTCAGCTTTTTGTGGGTTGTGAGTGTATTTACAGCTTAAACTTTAAATTTTTGTTGTTAATATTTTACTATCACCCTTCCTTGCCCTTTGAACAACTTTTGTCTTTATTTTTGGGCTTCTCTTCCCTTGATAAATCTTTACTATACTGGCTGGTATAACTCCTCCCTTCCATTGTTGGTAGTTTTTCCTTTTCCACTTTTTCCCCTTTTCCTTCCTTTAAAAAAAAGTTTATTTAGATAATACTGTAGTTTCTCTTATTTTTTTTTATTATGGCTGAAAAATCTGACAAGCCAAATGGATTCAAAAAATGCACTTCCTATGGACACAAGATCCCACAGTCTGATGCCCACAGGGAGTGCACATACTGTCTAGTTATCGGTCACTTAGATTTAGATTGTGACATATGTGGGTTTCAGTGCCCGAGCTATTAGCGACCATCGCAACAAGCTAATTTTGAAGGGTTTTCTCCCTCAGACTTCTTCTTGTACAGCTGGATCTTCTAAAGAATCCAGGACTCAAATCCCCACTAAGAAGCAAAAGGAACCCAGGGAGTACAGAAAACGCTCTCCTGCCCAGTCTCCAAAAAGGGCTATTACTGAGCCACTTGCCAGAACCGTGAAGTTGACTTAAATTACTGACTCCTCCTCGACACTGAACTTCTAGCTCCCCCTTGGAAGTCATGTCTCCAACCTTAAGGTGTCACTTTCTTTAGAGTACCTCACAGAAACCTTCTAGACCTCACTCCACTTCATCCTCCTTTAGAAGCAGGGGTGGACAGGATGATGAGGAAATTCCTCAGTACGCAGATATAGATGGGGTATTTGCCTGCTCTGTCCCCCACTAGATCCATGAGCCACCATCCTTTCTTTATACCATTGATAACATTTTCTCTGATCTGACGTCCTGCTTCAGAGCCCGTGGATCTGGAGGTTACCAGAGTAGATACATCGAATTCGATGGCTCTTCCTTCCTCAGCTCTGATGACTTCCCTGATCCAATCGGCTCCAGCTTTGTTGGTACACAATGGATCTCAGAGCTGAAGCATAAGAATTGGATCAGAGGGAATGCCCTCGGCTTCGAAGTGTTCAGAGCTGTTGCTTTGCCTCAGAACCTCAGCGCTGGAGAGCTCGGTCTGACTCCCCCTTCGGGACATGGGACACATGAGGTCCAGGGTTACCTGCTGCGAGAACTATGGCTGTGAAGGGAGTGCCTAGGACATCTCTGGGTCCTTCTGCATTTGAAGTGGTAGAGAGGATGCTCTCCCAGCAGAGAATTACTTTGACTCTACCTTCTTCGGATCCTACCCCTATCCTGACTTCTGCACCTTAGCCTGCTCATCCTCCACCTCAGGGATAGCCAGACCCTAAGAGCTTCCGAGTATCTCTGTCTGCAGAGCTCCACCTCTCTTCTGACACCTCCCTGGAGCACCCTTCCAAAGAGGTCCCTTGAAAGAGACTGTATAAAAGGAGGCATCTAGATTCTCCTCAGGAATCTTTGACAGAAGACACAGACTTTGATAAAAGGTAAGGGTCCCCAAGATCTCTACCTAATGATGTTGCCTTTGGAGATATCCTTGAAATCCTATGGCAAAGAGGTGGTTGCTCTACCCAAAGCCCTTCCTACAAAAAGTCTGGGTTCTTGGATGCCTTTGGGTCTGGCCCATCTACATTTTGGGTGACTCCGCCTGTGGATGACCTTATAGAACTTGTTTCCTGCAAGGCATGGAAGGAGCCAGACACAGTGAGGCCCATACCAAAAAGAGCTGACCAAATCCTCAGTGCCCCTTCAGATAAGCAATGCTGAACAAAAGGTACCCCCTATAGATGCCATGGTTGTAGCGGCAGCCATGCAGAAGGAACTAGCTGAACAGAGCTCCACTGTCCATCCCCCTGACAGGGAGTCTGGGGAGTTGGACAGGTTCGGGAAGCAGGCATATGCATCAGCGACCTTCACAGTCAGATCGCTGAATTATCTGCCCCACATTACCAGGTTTCAGAGGGACTTGCTAAAGGAACTCTCCAACACTGCCCTGGGTCCATGTCTCAAGAGGAACAGAAAACCTTTTCCTCAAAAATGCCCACCCTACAATCCATCTCGAGCACGTCCATGAGGTTAGTCTCGCACACTGCTGAGGTTCCTCAAGAGCCACCAGTTTAGGTACTGCCATAAGAGATATGCCTGGATGTGACTTTGTGATTTTGCAGAACCTTTCAAGACATTCATCAGTGCATCTTTTGATGGATTGTCACTCTTTGGAACAACTGTAAAAGATACCCTCTCCTGATATGAAAAAGATAGAAAAACCTTATCTGCCTTTGCAGTCAAGTTCTCTACCCTACAAAGACTGTTTTCCAGGAACAACGTGGAGGCAAGAAATTGTGGTTTTAGAAGTCGCAAGGGCCTTTCAAGGATTCACAGGGAGAGTTTTCCCCTAGAGGAAGAGGGAGGAAATAACCATTTTAGTAGATGTTGCCCATGTGGCAGAGGAGGTCCACAGAACCAAGGATCTCGAGATTCCTTCTCGGACAGATCCTTTAAGTGCTCCTGAGAAGTTGCTCGACTGTCCATCTCTGGAAGCAGTCTGGGGGACGCTTATCCTTGTACCTAAATGCCTGGCTAGCCATTACAAATGAACAGTGGGTGCAAAGGATCATATGCAGAGGAAATTACATTCCCTTTTTCAAAACTCCCATTCCAAAGAAAAATCTCCCTGATGGTTCCGCCCAATCAGAGGGACTCAGCAGTACAAGAAATTGCAAAGCTGATAGAGAAAAAAGTCATCCAGAAGGTCCCACCAGACCAAACAAGATCTGGAATCTACACAGTGTTCTTTTTAGTGTCAAAAAAGAAAGGGGTCCTGAGACCAATCCTGGATCTAACCTTCCTAATTAAGTCCATAAAGAACTCAAAATTCCGGATGATCACAGTACAGTCTGTAATACCTCTCCTTCAAAAGGATGATTGGATGTGCTGAAGAGATCTTTAAGATGCTTACTATCACATCAAAATGAACAGGCGCTCTCGAAGGTTTCTCCACTTCCGGCTGGGAGACAGTCATGATCAATTCAGATCTCTACCATTTGGTCTCACCACAGCCCCCAGGGTGTTCACCAAATAAATGGCAGTAGTAGTGGCTCACCTGAAACTGCACGGATTCAGAGTGTTTCCTTACCTAGACGACTGGCTCCTGTCTGCATCAACCAGGCATCTACTCCTCCAAACCAGGGATTATCACCTTCACCTAGCGAATACACTAGGGATCACAATAAACACCCAAAATTCTCAACTACAACCAGTTCAAGTGATGAATTTTATAGGAGCGCATGTAGACACACTCAGTTGCTTTAGCCGTCTTACCTTCAAATAGAATTTTATCCCTGAGATTACTTATCAGGCAAGCCCTAGCCATCCCTTCTCCACCTGCAGAATTAGTTATAAAAGCACTATATGCGATGGCTACCACCATAACATTGATTCCTACAGCTCACTTACACATGAGGATTCTTCAATGGACTCCAGCAGTGCAATGATTCCTACACAGCTATCCTCTGAATCATCCCATCAAGCTATCTCAGGTGTGCAAAGACTCCCTGTCATGGTGGCTTCATTCGATGGACATTGAAGAAGGACGTCCATTTATTCTTCCTCCCCCCCATTGCCATGTTGATGATGGATGCATTCCAGTTCAGGTGTGGGAGGGGGGCATTACTCAGGACAAGTTGTTCAAGGCATGTGGTCAGGTCGGTACAAGAGACCAATCAGCATATAAAAGTCTTAGAGATGAGAGCGGTGTGCCTAGCATTGCAAGCCTTGCAGAGCTTTTCTTCCTCAAGGAATGATTGTAATTTAAACAGACAACATGTCTGTAGTTTGGTACATCAACAAACATGGGGGTAAACCCCTCTGTTGAGAAGCAGTGAGAGTTTGGCAATGGGTGTTCTCCTCCATCCACTTTCTGGTAGCAATGTACATTCCAGGGAAATCCAGCATCCCAGCGTACAGGCTCAGCAGAACCCTTCTGATGCCATGCGAGTGATCTCTAAACCAGTCTGTGCCAAATATGATCTTCCTCAAATGGAGTCAACCTTGCTGTAATCTCTTTGCATCCCCTTCCATCAACAAATGCAGCAGGTTCTTTATCCTGATCCCTCCTCAGGGGCAGTCACTGAAAGAAGCCCTAGTCCATATTTGGCCCTCCAGTCTTCTTTATGCTTATTCCCCTCTACCTCTCATTCCCAAATTTCTCCAGAAAGCGCAACAGTTGATGAGCAAAATGATCCTCATTGCACCCTTTTGGCCTCGACAGGTTTGGTTCCCCTTTCTTTGGTCTCAGCTGATACGTCCTTCTTTGATGTTGGGCCCAAATCCTGACGGGTCTGTATCATTTCATGAAAGTGACTACCCGTTGAACACCTATTCATTGAACTTAATCTATCAAATGCTAATTCTGTCCACCGTTCATTTAAGCAAATTTCTTCCCGGGAAAAAACTTGTTGGCCATCATTGGGAATTTGCCCCTTTCCCCACTGTAGTGTGATCTCAGAGTTGGTATATTTAGTTGGGGGGTGTAGGGGACTACACCCACCACATGGGTGGGTTTTAAATAATGTTTTTTATGACGGTCGCTAGGATGGTCGACTGTTTTGTTTTTTTTTCCCTAGGAAGAAATTCGCTTAAATAAACTTTCGACAGAATTAGCGTTCAGTGGATTAAGTTTGATGAATAGGTGTTTGATGGGTAGTTGCTTCAATAAAATGATATAGACCCAGTCCTGACCTCCTTTCTCATCCTTCAGGACAAACTCACCCAGGTTTGACAGGCCTCAAATTGACAGCATAGTTTCTCCAGTTCCAGTGATGACTAGACTTTCCAGGCTTTCCACTCCAGTTAAAGAAATTCTGGTATGTTCACATAAAGCTTCCACCAGAAAGATTTACAGAGCAAGTGGAAAAGTTTCTCTGGGCTCACCAAAAATATGGATCCTTTTACCGCCCCCATTCTAGCAGTTCTTGACTTCCTTGCTTCAATTTTTTCAGACTGGAGTAAGCTACTCCACTGTCAAGGTGCAGTTAGCAGCCATACCCAGTTACTACGTAGGTGAATGTTTTTCATCTTTGGCTTTATTCAAATTGTGTAAGGCCTTCCTCAGAGGTACCTTCTTGCTTAGACCTCCAGTTAAAGACCCCACTCCTCCGTCAAATCTCACTATGATCTTGCAAGCTCTAGTCTGCTCTCCTTTCAAACCTTCTGCCAAAGTAGATCTCAAATTCTCATCATGGAAGACTTTATTCTTGGTGGCTATAACCTCAGCTAGGAGAAATTCAGAATTGCAAGCAATCTCTTCCAAACCACCATATTTTATTTTCCATAAAGACAGAGTCACCCTACATATAAATCCATCCTTTTTATTAAAGTTGCCTCTGAAAACTATATCAATCAATCTTTCATTCAGTCTCACTGTATTTTTCCTAATTTTGAGAACAATGGTGTATATACTCTCCACCTGTTAGATGTTCATAGACAGTTATGTTTTTTTTTGGACAGAACAAAGGCCTTCAGAAAATCTGACCAATTTGTTTCCTTTTCGAAGGCAAAATTGGGGAAGCCTGTATCCAAAGTTTCCTTAGCTAATGGATTACAGATTGCATTTCTTATGTTTATTCTGCAAAAGGTGTGAAAGCACATTCTACTAGGTCACTGTCCACTTCAGCAGCTTTTTGGTCGAGATTCTCTATTGATGATATATGTGCAACTGCCTCCTGGTCAAATACGCATACTTTTGTTAATAATTAGACAGATATTTTATCCAGAAAGAGAGCATCCTTTTGCTCTACTGTGCTCTGAAATATCCTTCCGTGAAGGCCACCCAAGAGATATGTAGCTGGGGACTCTGTCCCACAGGTTGATGAATGAATGAAAATGACACCAGCAGATAAAGAAGTTATGTACTCACCATAACATTCCATTTCTGTTGTCCATTTCCATTCTTCGTCAAACCCCCCCCCACCACCACACACACACACATACACACACACACACTCCATCACCCTGTCCTTTCTGGGAAGATTTACAGAGGTGTTTCAGGAACCACTGTTCTTTTTGAGCTCCTGATCTTTATCTTCTTCCCATCTTATGATAATATTCTGTATATACATTTATGTGTTATGCTTAGTCAGCTGCGGCAAACTTGATCTGATATAATCTGGAGGACGGGGCATTATGGGTAAGGGAGGAGCTCGAGAGTTGGATCCTAAGCTATAGAAGTGGCCGAGTTGGATCTGAGGTATGGATCCAAACCCACAGGTTGAGGAAGAATGAAACTGGACAACACCAATGGAACATTCTGGTGAGTACATAACTTCTTTTTTAATGACCATTAGAGGAGGATTACGATACTGTAATAGGGTCTGATATTGTTTCCTGCCATTATTTGCAACATTTTATTTTTAAATTAAATAAATTATTGGTCAGGGACTTCTTATTTCAACATTTTAAGAATAAATGAGAATAGGTAAATGCTTATGTAGCCCATAAATTGCAAAGGGAGGTCAGTTTTATCTCAGTGGTGAAAGATGACATGGGTAGACAAGTTTTCACCCAGAAGGAAATATTGCAGTTTGTAAGTTTTCACCCTGCAGGAAATATTGCAGGTTTGAGAAAATTATTTATCTGATAATGTACCATCTTAAAGATGAATATAGCTTTCAACAATAAGAAGTTCCTTCTTTGGTACAATCTTACTGTGATTTATTTATTATCCAGACTTTTTACTCTTAAAGAACTGAAGAAAGTAATCAGTAAATGTGCTGCAGACAGATTTCCTAGTGAGGATGGTATGGGGTATGCTTGTTATAAAAGTATGTTGCCTGTAGAGTAAAAATGTTTATCTGTTGCAAATGAGTTTCATTCTGGTGTACACAGAGGTTTAGTAAAACCTGTTTGTAACTTTTCCTATAACTAGTCTAGTGGAGATACAGATTTGCTGTATCCAGGACTGTTTGTAAGCTTCTGAGCCCCCCCCCCCAAGCCTTTCTGTGTCAGAGGAAAGCCTTCTAGCTTGTCAGTGGGAGTGGTAAGCACTAGCTAGCCAATCTACCACAAGAGTAGTTTCTGGTCCAGAAATTGTAGTCTATTGGCCGTTTGGGCAGTTTTTTCCATCGCTTTCAACTTTCTGGTCTAAAAGCCCGCGTTGGCACTTTACCCACCTTTCACGTAACTAGTCTAGTCCGGATACAATTTGCTGTATCCAGGACTGTTTGTAAGCTTCTGAGAGGTTCCAAAGTCTGTTCTTCAGTTTTCCCTTAGATCTGCTAATTCTCTCCTCTCCTGCACTTTTACTAGCTTATTACTCTAGGACTTTACCATACCAGACTTCTTGTAGCAATTATTGTAGCACACAAAAGTGCTACCAGCACTAAATGTTCTACTAGGAAAAAGATCCAGTACTTATTGTTAATGCCAACCCCTCCAGGTATGTCTAAAGGTCAGTTCCCTGTGCTTTCTCCTATTAACCTGGTGAACCTGGGCATCCTGAGGCAATGTAGCAACTGCCTCATGCGCACCGACAACCTTCTCCTCTTACCTCCCAACACTCAGACTTGTGAGAGATGCACTTGCATATCCAAATTGGAAGCCGCACACTCTCCAGCCAAGACCGGAATAGCTGGTCAAGAGGAGAAGGTCAGCACTTGCACCACACCACATGAAACACATAGCCCTCCAGAACACACACCAGTACTGCCTTCACATAAAAACACAAACCACACACCCACCTTCATGGAGGCTCTCAATAAAAATCTACCCAAACAGCAGAGACCTCCAAGGCAGAAACTCACTCGACCATCACAACACAACACTAATCACAAGACACATAACTCTCCTAAACAGTGTGCCACTAAACCAAGGCCCCTAAGGAAAAACAGCATGCTCAGCACACTAGTCATAGATGACTCGATAGGGAGGCACAGTGATGTCCCACTCACTAGGTTGAATAAGGAGAAAGTAACAGTCAGCTGCCTGTCAGGTGCCAGGATCCACCACATAACGTATGCAATCAGGTCCCTGAACAACAGGTACAAATTTGACTCTGTCATTGTACATGTGTGTGTGAATGACCTGAGACGTACCTCCCTGGATTACATGAAAAGAGACATGCAGGACCTCTCAGATTATGTAGCCCAGGCTGGTATGACCCTAGCCCTGAGCAGCAACCTACCATCACCCAGAATGATACCACAGTACAAGCAGAAAATGATTGATTTCAATAATTGGCTAAGTTTCAGGTGTCATTCTAAGGGGATCCAATATCTGTCTGCCTGGGATGACTTGATTGACAGACCTCAATGCTGTGCCAGAGATGGCCTGCATTTGTCACCTCTGGGCTTCCGGATACTGGCCAAGGCTCTTGTCACCCCTATAGTGCCTTTTTTAGGTGGTGTTCCAAAGACCAAATTATCACCATAACGGCTACAAACAAATGCACTCTGAGGATCATGCTGCTCAACGCTAGAAGTCTAAATTTCAAAATGCACTCGCTCGAAGCACTCCTTAAAATGGAGAACTTCAACACTTGTGCTGTAACAGAGACCTGGTTCAAGGCAGCAGAAAGCACCCCTGCACCAGCAGGCTGTAATTCATTCCACACCTTTCGGCCCCAGAACTTGGAGCTAAGCTCCAAAGGTGGTGGTGTTTCCATATTCATAAAGGATGCACACACCTCCAGACTGCTAGCCCAACATAATGCATCAGAGATACTTCAGGTGCAGCTAACATTGGGTAAGACAACAATTCAGATCATAGCCTGTTATAGGTCCCCTACCATGTCCCAAGACTCACAGTCTACGTTCCTAAGCACCCTGGAGAATATTAGGGTCCAACCTAACACTGGCGAATTCAACTACCCCTCCATTAACTGGGAAAACTACTCGTACCAATACACTTGCCCAATGTTTCCTGTAATTCATTAATTCCATTGCCCTGGACCAGCTCGTTCTTAACCCCACTAGAGGTAGCAACATCCTTGACCTGGTCATTACTTACATGGGCGACTATTGCTGTACACCAATAGTCAACTCCTCCGTGGTTAAATCCGACCACAAACTAATCATTTTGGAAAGCCACATCCCTCCCACCCCACCGCAAAGGTAACCACCATGAAAAACTTCTCCAAAGCTAACTTTGGGCTCCTAAAAATAGAGGTGGCTAACTTCACGGCACCCATGCAATTGCAGAATAGTTGCATGGCCTCTGAATCATACAACAATGCACTGTACAAACACATACACAAATGCATTGATCTCGCCATACCCAATAGAACCAAGATGCTTTCCTCCAAAAAATGGAAGCCAATCTGGTGGTCCCCTGCCATAAACAAACTCTACAACAGAAGGGGGAAACTGATGCTGAATAAGCTGAAGTCCCAAGACTAGAAAAACTCCCTTATCAGCCTCAACAAAAAGTTGAGATCCCTCATCAAATCCTCTAAAGCTAGCTATGAAAACAGAATTGCAGCAGATAGTAAAGACAACCACAAGGCCTTCTATAGTTATGTAAATAATCTCCATGGCAATACCCAGATTTGCTCTGAGATGCTGCACAATGGTACCTTCTATACCAAGCCAACAGATATTGCCAGTATACTGGCCCACAGATTCAGTGGCAACTTTTCACCCCCCACCAAAGGACCAATCATAATACCAGTAGATTGCCAGGCACCCAGTATTACTTTTTCACAGGTTAAACTGCACTGTCCAAGGCCAATAATACAGCTTCCATGGGACCTGACAATATCCCTGGCTGTGTTGTACATGAACTACAGAGTGAAGTGGTACTTCACCTGTGTGCCCTGTTCAATCACAGCCTCACATCAGGCTTTCTCCCTACTGAATGGCACACTGCTACAGTCATCCCTCTCCACAAAGGAAGAGCGACTCCAGACCCTGGGAACTATCGCCCCATTAGCCTGACAAGTCTGATATGCAAAGCTATGGAATACATCATCATGGACCTAATAAACAAGGATATAGGGAATCTCCAAACTCTGGATCCCACACAGTTTGGTTTTGTGAAGGGTACATCATGCCTGCTCAACTTGGTCGACTTCTTTGAGTAAGTCACCAGAGCTGTGGATGAAGGCAAGGTGGTTCATACAGCCTCCCGTGATCTGGCCAAGGCTTTTGATACCATTCCCCACTCAGGAATCATAGAAAAACTCACTAAGCTAGGCATCAACCCCTATATCACTTGGTGGGCTGCAAACTGGCTCACTGATATTACCCACAGTGTGAAAGTAGCTAACTCCAAGTCAGACTGCCAACCAGTCACAAGTGGAGTCTCATTACTAAGGGTTTTGCATCATTGTCTCCATGTGCTCTTCCCTCATTAGGCCAATCATCGAGTACAGTGCCCCATTTGGCATGTACCTCACTAGACACCTGCAACAACTGGGGAAGACTCAAACGTACCTCACAAAGAGGATCGTAGGCCTTAAACACTTGTCCTATATGGACAGACTCAAAAAAACTCCAACTATTCTCTGTGTCATACCGCCTACTTAGAGGCAATCTCTGCTTGACTTACAAAGCTATGTCTGACCCAGCTCTGTTAGAAATGCTACATCTAAAGAAATATTAATCCCTCTGCACCACACACTCCAGAGACCTCAACCTCATTACCACAGTCAACAGAACGTGCTGGAGGGACAGGTTCATAACCCAGAGACTGCCCATGCTATGGAATAGACTTCCCATACATGTCAGACAGAGCACCTCACTGGCCCTCTTCAAGAGAACTGTTGATGAGTGAATGGGAAATGGAAAATTCACCCCAGGGATTACTCCAGTGGCTCTACTTGACAGTGGCACTGGGAACTAAGATCGGGTGGCACGATGCCAGGGTAATCCTGTGGGCTAGGCTTGTAAAGGCTCCAGGGCCATTAGCCTAGTACACACCTATGAACCTATATGGAAGAAAGAAGGGTGTTAAGCAAGACTTGAAAAACTGGAGACCATACAATGTAGATTTTAAAATATTTCAGTTTGTTATTAAGTATGTAAATATCATGCTGAGATTATAAGAGGAAGATGTTTATGGGATAAGGGTTCACCTTATTTTTAATATGTTACTTAAAGAAATGATATCAAGGATTGCTAATAACATGATTTTGGGTAAAGAGATATTATGTGATATTCAGAAGACTGTTGATTCCCTTCATCATCATAGTGTTTGTGATATTTTGAGAGCTTATGGTTTTCTGACTGTATTTTAGCAATTGATAAAAGATGTTTATGACGCTTCTTGAGTTAGACCTTTAGTAAATGGTTGAGTAGTCAAATTAAAATAGCTGTGGGAGGTGAAACAAGGTTGTCATTATAGCTCCGAGGTTAAGGCACAGGATTATCATCTAATAAACCTAGGTTTGAAACTAGGCAGCAGCAGTATCTGAGAGGAAGAAAGGACCGCCAGTCTACTTTCGTAATATGCCATGAGAACCCTATGGGGTTTACTCACAGAGTTCTCCATAAGTCGATTTCGACTTGAGAGCATCTAATTTACTTAATGAATGGTATCCTATTAACTTTAACTAAACATTTATGGAAAGCAGCTCTAGATATATTATTTTATTTTAATTTCTCCAAGTCTTGGGTTTCTATTCATGAATGGAATGGACCCCATTCCTAAGTTAAAATATGATTAAAGTTCATGAAATTAGTATTGATGTTCATCGTGTTTCACTGTTGCAGTCATCACTGTAGGGTTCTCCCCTGCCGGCAGGCAGTCCTCGGTCGGCCAGAATCCCAAAGTCTGGGTCCAGCATCGGCTGCCCAGTCATGCTCCCTGATGTTAGTGCGCCAGGAGTACAAAGCTAGCAGCCGACGCCATGTTCTCCAGTCTTTCTTGCCATGCGGTGAAAGCAGTTCACAAGTGCCGGTCGGCTGACTCCTGACAATTTTTCGTACTTCAGTCCGAAGACTTACTTCTTTTACTCAAAGTTAAGTACCCCATTGGGAAAACTTTTTTCTTGCTCCAGTCCGATGTCAGAAAAAGTTAATAATTGTATTTCTTGTGGGAAGCAAATACCTCATAAGGATTTCCATTCTTACTGTATTCCTTGTTTAGGCCCTAACCACGACGTAGCTAGTTGTCGGTTTTGTGCTAGATTTAACCAACGTACGATTAAGCGAAGGTACGATTTTGCATTTCATTATTTCGGTAGACTATTTAATTACAAAATGTCGTCAGACACGCTTCCGACTACCGGAGTTCACAAACGACGCAAGGATAAAGACAGGCCTCCGAGGTCCAAAACAGACGACGTTTTACAAGCAGAGCCAGCTTCTGGTTCGGCCGTCGTCAGTGAGGCGCTTTCGCAGCCCCTGTCGTCGGCCATTTTGGAACCGATTGCCGAAACGGACTCCCACGAGGAGCCAACTAGGCCTTTGAGTACTTCAGCTGCAGGACCTTCGGACAATGCTCCCTCGGATGGGTCCGGAGCCGCTGTGCAGGTACCGGCTTCCGAGGGAGTTTTCAGGCCTTCACAGCTTCTGATAAAGGCAAAGCCAAAGACAAAGGCAAAGACTCCTTCCAAAACTAAGACTTCAGCCCAGGCCTCTTCTGATCCGGGACCCAAATCCCAAAAACAGTTACTTAAGATGGCGGAGGACTTACTTACCATGATTAGGGGTTCACATCCCCCACCAGATAAAAGGCCAGGGCAGGAATTGGATTATGACTCTTCTGATCAGGCATGTATTTCTTCAGTGTCTTCCTCTGACCAGGATTACTCTTTCCCTCCTTATGAGGATTCTGATGCTGAGGAATCAATTCCTTCAGCTTCTCCCCCTGAGGATTTTTCATTTGGGGAAACTTTACATGAAATGAGGGAACATTTTCACTGGGAAGGACAGGAGTACTCGGAATCTAAGAGAAGACTTGGGGATTTTCTTCTTCTTCCCCAACATAGACCCCTGGCTATTCCTCCTATTTTGGATATTGTGGATGATGCCTTCTCTGAGGCTACTTTAACTCCTGACTCTCTTCCTCCAGCCCCTGCTAAGCCAGACAGATATTATAGGGTCCCTGATTCTCACCAGTTCCTTTTCAAGAATCCTACTGCTGATCCTGAAACCATTTCTCAGGGCCCTTAGGGGGTTAAGGCCGCTTCTGCTAAAAACCCCATTCCGACAGATAAGGATTCTAGAGCTTTAGAGAGATGGGGCAAAAAAGTGTACACTTCTGCAACTTTATCAATTAGGGCTTTAAACTGTCAATTTCATATGCTAAAATACCAGCAATTTCTACTGTCTGTTATGAAACAAAAGTTAGCTTCCATTTCCGCATGTGCAGATAATAAGGAATTACATGATTTGATGCATGCCACTGAACAAGTAGGGAAGCATGGTTTACACTGTGGTTTTGATGCCTTGGAGGCTTCTTGTAGGGCTGCTGCCTCTGGCACAGTCATTAGAAGACATGCTTGGTTAAAGGAACAAAACTTGCCTGATCAAGTGAAAGCTAAGTTACTGGATGCACCTGTTCAGCATAATGTTTTGTTTGGATCTAAGGCTGAAGAGGTGATAAAGAAAATGGAGGATAAGGCAAAATCCATGCATACGGTTAAGGATTTCTTACAAGTACAGCCCCCCCAGATTTAGTAGGAATTGGCCAACAAAAAATTGGTCCTTTCCCTATTCAGACAGGCCTCAGAGGGGTAGATATAGACGCTGCAGAGGAAGGCCCCAAACGCAGACCTCCTACAGACCAAGACAGTGGACTGCTTCCACCCCTAGGGGTGGAGAGGACAGGCCTCAAACTCATAGAAAACAGGCTCAATGACTCCCCCTGCTGGGCTGCAGGAACTTCTTTCCTGAAAGCCCCTCTCAGAGGAAAACTCTCTCTTTTTCACCTAAATTGGACTTACATAACCCAAGACAAGTGGATTCTGGATGTGGTTTCAGGAGGTTACAAATTCCACTTTCATACCCTACCAAGACCAAATGGATGGCCGGACCTACCAAAACACCAATGGTCAGAGGCCTTAAACCAGGTGCAAGCCCTCATGGCTATGAGGGCCATAGAACTGGTTCCACTTTCAGAAATGGGGCAAGGTTTTTACTCAAGGCTCTTTCTAGTCCCCAGAAAGCAAAATTCATGGAGACCCATCCTGGATCTGTCAGTCTTGAACACTTTCCTGGAGATACCAAAATTCAAGATGCTTACTCTGCAGCAGCTACTGCCAATGTTGAGCAAAAATGCATGGATGGTAACATTGGATTTAAAGGAGGCTTACTTACACATTCCTATCAGACAGGAGTGCAGAAAATACCTCAGGTTCAAGGCCGGCTCGAGGCATTACCAATTCTCTGCGCTGCCCTTTGGATTGTCTGCTGCGCCCAGGGTCTTCACCAAATGCCTGGCAGCAGTAGTAGCTTATTGCAGACTCAAGGGAATTCAAATTTACCCTTAAATAGACGACTGTCTTATTCAAGCAGACAGCAAGGATGTCTTACTCCAGCATCTAGAATTTGTTCAAAATCTTCTCAAGTTCCTGGGATTCACTGTGAACATAAAAAAGTCAAATTTGACACCCTCACAACAGATAACTTTTCTGGGTGCTCTTCTAAACACAACAACCCAGATGGCATTTCTGACATCCGAAAAACAATTACAGCTGGCTTCAACTTTCCAAACCTTGGCTTCACTAACTCAGCTATCTGCAAGGAGATTCCTGCAGGCATTGGGTTACATGGCCTCCTGCATCCTTCTCATACCATATGCAAGACTACATATGAGGAAAATACAGTGGTACCTAAAATGTGTATGGCCCCAGCATTGCCACATTCTAGACACACAGATCACCGTCCTGCCTTGTCTATAAAAGGAATTCCTTTGGTGGACCAAGGCATGTATTCACAACAAAGGGAAAGCCTTCAGTCTGCCTCCAGCCAGCCAAATACTAACCACGGACGCCTCAGATTACGCATGGGGAGCCCATTTGCAGGGAAAATGTCTGCAAGGCTTTTGGACAAAGGATCAGAAGCACCTGCATATCAATTTAAAGGAAATGTTAGCTGTTCAGAATGCTCTCTTGGCCTTCAGGGATCTTTTACAACCAGGACAACTACTGATACGGACAGACAACACCACAGTTATGTGGTACATAAACAAGCAAGGGGGTTCACACTCCTACCCCCTTTGCAGACTAGCCATGACTCTATGGAACACAGCTCAAGCTTGCAAAGTGGACCTACATGCTCAGTTCCTACCAGGGAAACAAAACATTCTGGCAGACAGTCTGAGCAGGAACCTGTCAGACCCACACGAATGGATGCTGGACACCAAAATATTCAAGATGATTACAGCAGTCTGGGGCTGCCCGCACATAGATCATTTTGCATCCCCCCTCAACCATCAATTACGGATTTTTTGCACAAGGACATTCCACGAGCTAGCATGGAAAGTGGATGCACTATCATTCAGTTGGAGAAACCTCTCTGGGTATGCCTTCCCACCTCTACCTCTTCTTCCATGGGTGTTATTAAAGATCAAGCAGGACAAGCCCAAGATGATAATTTTACTGGCCCCAAATTGGCCTCGACAATTTTGGTACCCAACACTGATGAATCTTTCACAGGAGCCCCCTTGGGTTTTACCTCAGACTCCAAATCTTTTGTCCCAACACCAGGGTCAGGTTCTGCACTCTCATGTCAAAACTCTCAGCCTGGCAGCCTGGCTAATTCAGGGTCTATGATTAATCCTCTCCTTCCCAAACAGGTTATGGATGTCATTTTAGAAGCCAGACGCTCTAGCACTAGAAAATCTTATGCAGGAAAATGGAAAAGATTTTGCACCTGGATGCATGATCAGGATTCGGATCCTCTTACTCCTAATATTCCTCTGATTTTACTATACCTGACAGACCTGTTACATAAGGGTCTCTCCTTCTCTTCCATAAAGATACATGCCTCAGCTATCTCTGCTCATTATAATACAGACCCTCCAATCTTTTCCCACCAACTCATGAGACAGTTTATCGGAGGAGCTAAGAATTTAAGGCCCCCTAGATCACCACCCATTCCTGCCTGGGATCTCAACTATCTTTTGGAAAAACTCACTCTACCTCCTTTTGAGCCTGCTGCCACATCTGACATCAAGTTTTTATCATGGAAGACAGCCATCCTGTTAGCTTTGACTTCAGCCAGGAGAGTTTCAGAGTTGCAAGCACTCATGGCTGTGGAACCTTATATTATTTTTCACCAAGACAGGGTGTCTTTAAGGACTAATCCTACTTTCATGCCTAAGGTGGTTTCCAAAGTGGCTTTAAATCAAACTATTCACCTGCCAACCTTTTTCTCCAATCCTCAAAAGAGGGGGGAAAGGATCTTGCATTCCTTGGATGTACACAGACAACTTCGTTTTTACCTGGATAGAACCAAGAACGTCAGGAAAACAGAGCAATTGTTTGTTTCTTATGCTTCAAATTCCCAAGGCAAAGCCATTTCAAAACAGACCATTTCTAAATGGATCGCTCATGGAATCAGATTTTGTTACTCTCACCATGGAAAGCAAATCCCAGGAAGTATTAGGACTCTCTCTACCAGGGCTGCTGCTACTTCAGCTGCCTTCCTCAGGGGAGTACCTACCAAATATATTTTGGAAGCTGCAACTTGGAGTTCGGTGCATACCTTTTCTAAGCACTACAATCTACCTCTCTACTCTAAGTCTAGGGCAGGCTTTGCTTCTGCAGTCTTGCAGGGCCTTCTAGCCACCCCCTCTACTTTATGACCACCTCCCTTTTCTTCTGCTTTGGGATTCAACCCTACAGTCCTGACTGCAACAGTGAAACATGATGAACATAGTACAGTTGTGTACACTTGCCATAAATGTAGATGTTCGAGTGTCTTCACTGTTGCAGTCTGGGTTACCCTCCCTCCTGTCCCCTCTTACTCTTCCTTTTGTGTGGTTCCCTACTTCACCCTTCTTCTGAGGTGTATTTGCAAAGGGTATGGGGTTAGACTCATTTTTGGACACCTGACATCTGGGGCAAGAAAAACTGGAGAACATGGCGTCGGCTGCCAGCTTTGTACTCCTGGCGCACTGACATCAGGGAGCATGGCTGGGCAGCCGACGCCGGACCCAGACTTTGGGATTCTGGCCGACCGAGGACTGCCTGCCAGCAGGGGAGAACCCTACAGTGATGACTGCAACAGTGAAGACACTCGAACATCTACATTTATGGTAAGTGTACACAACTGTACTTTTCAATCTTTGATGTTAACCAGAAGTGCTCTTCACAGCACCCGCAGTGTGCCCAGTAATGACTCCTCCTGCAATTCCAATGGAGTTACATTTATAGGTAACATATCTTAAGTACGATTGTAAATTCTTTTTTTATAAGAACCATTGCTCCTACTGCTATTGGAACTGTCTGGGTATCCTTCTGCCATATTGATCTCATTTCTGCCTGCAAATCTTGGTATTTTATGACTTTAGTGTCTTATGTACAGAGAGACACAGTCACTGGATGTAGCAATTTCAATGATACTTTTGTCTTCTTTTCATGGACTACTATATCTGGTTTTCTCACATCTGTTTTTTGAACTGTTGGTAATGGATGATCCCTGGTGATATAGACTTTGTCATTTTCTATAAACCTTGTCATCACAATGAACAAAACATGCTGGAGGGATAGGTTCCTGACCCAGAGACTCCCCATACTCTGGAATATACTGCCCATATATGTCAAGCAGAGCGCCTCCTTGGCCCTCTTCATAAGGAACCTTGACAATTGGATGGGAGATAGGAAATTCACCCCGGGGATCACGTCAGTTGCCCTGCTAGACGGGGGTCCAGAGAAGTAAATACTGTGGGAAGAAATATCCAGGGAATTGTTATGGCTAGGCTTGTATAGGCCCTAAGGCTGATAGCCTAGTACCAACTTATAAACCTATAATGCTTTGTGGCTCCTGTTTCTAATGTTTTTCAACTACTTCAGTATTATAATGTTTACACAATCCCCAATGCAACAGTCTTGCCACATTATTATGCCTTTCAGTATACAGCCTTTCTACCATTAGTATATCACAACCAACAGCGAGATGTGGGACTGTTTCCAGTTCTGTTTTACAAGACCTTCATTTGTCCTTTTCTTCCACATGTTCAGTGGACTTTGTAAACCACCGTGTACGTAGCCCACCATCTTAGGCCGCTAATATTAACATTTCACCTTTTGGTTTAAATTCACCACTCCTTAACCATTCCTGTGTTTGATCCTGATCATCATGAGGTTGTTCTGAGAGTTTTCTATACTTGCAGTTATATTTATGTATTTTCAAATATTTTTGCCTTCTCATCTGATCCTTCACCTTATATTCTTTCTTTTGTTTTTTGTCACATTCAATTACTGCCTGATTTTTGTCCACTTCTGGTTTGATTTCCATTCCCACTTGATGCCAATATGCTTCTGCCAAACTAAGCAGGGAAGTCATCTTAGACGTATTCTCCTCATGTTTCAAAGCTTTCACTACATTTGGGTCTTGTGAGGTCAGCAGATATGTATGCAATCCCACAATTGCAGATTTATACATGCAGTCAATTTTGAGGAGGCCCATACCTGTTTCAGAACAGGGAATATATAGTTGTGGTTTACACTGATTTTTATAAATCATTTGATAAGCATGAAGCATCCTTCTTGTTTTCCTGTCCAACTTATCCAACACCTTTTGAGGCCAGTCAGTAACTCCAAAACTGTAAGTTAGGACAGGAACAGCAAATTGGTTTATAGCTTGGACTTTGTTCCTAGATGTCAGTGCTGTTTTCAGTATTAATGTTAGTCTTCTAAAATATTCCTTACTAATTTTTATTTGTATTTGTTCATGTTGTATTGTTGTTCCTTCATCAATTCCCAAATATTTATACATTCCCACTTGCTCATATTCTTTTATATCACATTCCTGCCCCAAACTGATGTTTACTTGGTGCTGCAGCTTTCTTGGTTTAAAAGTTGCTTTTGTGGAGAATTCAAAGTGGCCGCTGTTCTGTAAGCACTCCTATCGCCTAGGTCTCTGATATACCCTGAATTAAAACAAACCCATAAGGCAACACAGAATTAATAATACAGAAATAACTGTAGATATTTGCTGCTAATATCACCCAGCAAACAAAAGATAAAGAAAAAGTGACGGATTTGGCTCAGAAACAGCAGGATTAACTAAGATTTCTGAATAACAGCTTAAGCCATGTGCTACTAAGGCCCTGCATCTGACTGCAAGATTGGTAAAACACTATACAGCAAGATGTCAAAAGAGGAAAATAATATGGAAACAATAACTAAGACCAAATTCTCAGTATTAGCCTCACCTGAGAAAGACAACTTCAAAAAGACAAAAGACAACCAAACAAACTGACAACTCTAAAACTACAAATAAATCCAAGACAGACCAGACAGATAAATCTGGAAGACATAAAAACTGCCTTATTACCTTTCCAGCAAGCAATAAAGGACTTATCATTACAATTTCAAACCTTTGCTGACTCATTCAGCCAAATAATATCCAGAATGGAAAAATCTGAGTCCAAAATAATAGAAAATGAAATAAAAATAGACTCTATTTCTCAAAGAACTGATGCCCATGACAAAGAAATACAAAACTTACAAGCAAAAATAACAGACCTGGAAGCAAGATCTCGAAGAAACAATGTCATCATCAGAGGAATACCTGAAACTGTACTTCATAACAATCAAGCAAATAATAAATTCCCTGCTAGAGGAACCTGAAGAAATGCAGCAAATAACAATAGAGAGAGCCCACAGAGCCCTGAGGGAAATGCAAACACCACTGAAACCAAGACCTGTTTATATTAAAATATTAAACTACCAAGATGTAAATAAAATCATACTGGCAACAAAGAAAAAAGGCACACTCACCTGGAATAATAATAAAATCTCCTTTGCTCAAGACCTCCCAATACAAATAAGACAAGCAAGACAGCTACTATCTCCATACTGCAGGTTCCCTATAGAAAAAAAAAATCAAATTCCAGATGAAATATCCAAATCAGTTAATCTTCTACATCAAAAAGGTTAAATACATGGTCGCTAACCCCAAAGAGGCAAAAGAGACATTCCTGGCCGTTTTCAAGCAATTTCCACCTTCAGAAGTGAAATAAATCCACAAAAAACGATAAAGGACCCTTGGGTGAAAAAACAACCCCATTCATGAGCACTGTAGCTGGGATCCAACTCTGAAAGCTTCCCCTTGCTGTCTAGGCCCTTAAATCCACAATGTGAGCCATGAGGAACACAGGAAAAGGAAGTACAGCCTGGGTAGGCACCAAAAATCAACTGCCGTTTCCGATGCGTGAATATAGGAAGGAACCTCCTCCTGGGACATTGGTCTGCAAAATCAGTCCCCCTACGATTTTGAGGGCTCCATTAAGAACAGTCAGACAAAATGGATTTCAGCAAGCTCCAAAAGGTTTTACTGCCTGAAAAATGAAAATTGATCTGCACCAGCTAAAAGAAGAAAGCTGCACCATAGATGTCAACCAACCTGCAAGCAAAACCTTGAAGAAATAAGGTACTGTTGAACTGAACCATTCACTAAAACAGTACACCCAGTACTGTGTAGGTGAATGAAAATCCAGCCTTAATTAATAGGCAAGAAATAAACTGTCAGAAACAGGCTAGCTCATAGATTAATATTGGGAAAAAAAAGGAAAAAAATTGTTAAATGTTTTATGTAAATACTAGAAATGTGTTAAAAAAAGATCCTGGAGAGAAGTAATCTCAGGAAAATAGTAAAATAACCTAATAATCTTGGGGTAATGTAAATATAGCCTTCATATGTTAACTATAGCAGAAGGACTGGCTAAGCTGTTTTTTTTTTTTTTTATGTCTCTCTATACTTCCTACCTCTGATAAATAGGTGCCAAGTATATATTTTATAAGCCACACAGATTGATGTGGAAAAACATTACAGGCACCGAAGAAGGCCGAAATCTGAATAAATAAAGGGGAGGAAAAAGAAGTCAAATGAAAGAAAAATGTAAAAATGACAAGATTGATTGTTTAACAATATTACTATGGTAGATATATTTTACTGAGGAATGTATATTAATATGCTGTTTTAAAAATACTATTGGAAAGAATTAGTCACAAGACAAAAACAATACATGCAGTACCTTAAATGCAATACCATAACTGTATAAGTAATATGTTGGAAGAGGCTAGGGATATTAAGTAGCATTGTTTGTTGAGGGAACTAGTTTGTTCAGCTTTGTCCACATTGTTTATAGTAACACAGGGGGGATACTATGGGTTAAATCTATATCTAAAAAGAAAACACATTCCAAGATTAGACGTAAAGGTAAACCATATAACGAACCTTCATCCTCTCCCCCTGATTATTCCTGGTCCAGGGATATAGTGGTTAGGCACAGAGTAGGGATGGGGATAAATAGATGCTTTCCTAAACCATCACACAGTAACACATACAAAGATAACAAAACTAATATACATGGCATATCTAAGGAATACACCTAATAAATAAATGTGGGGAATAGAATCATGGAATGTTAAAGGGCTCCAAAGCAAGAAGAAAATAAAACTATTCTTACACCTTACATTAAAAACCACAGCCAACCTCATACTAATACAAGAAACACACTTGACTGCAGAGCAATGGGCAGAAATTAGCAGAAAGAAATGGATAAGTCAAATCATAGCTTCAGAGGGGAAAACAAACAGTGCTGGGGCTGCCATAATAATCAAAAAACAATTTAAGGAAAAAATACTTAAAACCAAAGCTGACAAGGAGGAAAGATGGTGTTACGTAACATTTAGTAGTCCTACAATACCAAAACCTATAATGGTACTTAATGTTTACGCACACTGTAATAACCAACAACACTTTTTTATGTCATTATACCCAACCTTAAACCAATTTAAAGATCACTACCTAGTGATTGGAACACATATCAAAACCCAGAAAAGGATAAATCTAATCTGACCAAATCACATAATAAACAAGCCACATTAGCCCTTAATGAACTCAAACAAGATTTCAAACCATATGACACTTTTAAATATGGGAGCAGTGCAGATAAAACAGGGAAATTCACATTCTATTCGCAATGCCACAAAATATAGTCAAGGATAGACTTCTTCTTAATCTCTGACATATTCATTAACATGGACCCAACAATAACTATACATACCAGGTTCTTTTCAGATCACTCCAAAATCGCACTGAACATTAACTGGGACAAAAAGATATATTTAGAGAATAGGGGTCATAATTGGTCATTAAACCCTAATTTACTTTCCAAAATGGATGTAATAAAAGAAACAGAAGCAATACTAAAAATAGCTCTTACAAATATCACTAACTCCCAAGTACCAACTGACATAGAATGGGCTGCAACCAAAGCACAGAGGATTGTTTATCAAAAAAGCAGCATACTATAAAAAAATACAACTGAAAGAGGAGCATATACTGAAAGGGAAAATAGAGCATCTTGAAAAAGAACTAATAAATAGCCCTAAGAACCAAATAGAAGCAGAACTTTTAAAACTGCAAAGGGATCTATATATATATATATGTTAGAAACCAGGAACCTGTCTTTTTATGAAGCCAGAATGTTAGCCACTTACGCAGAAGAAGCTTAAATACCATCTAGAGCTCTGGCCAGAATTATCTCCCAACACAAAAATGCCTCCAATATATCAGAAATAAACTACAGAGACACAAACTACACAAAAATGAAGACATTATTAAAACATTTGAACAAATATACTCTCAAATATATGGAGCACAAATACTACAAACCTCAAAGGAAGATAGAACTCTTTTCCTTCAAAAACTGAAATTCCCTAAACTCAGTTTAGGCCAAGAAAAAAAAAACTAACTGAACCGATATCCATCAGTGAAATTATTACAACAATCAAACACTTAAAAGCGCATAAAGCTCTGGGTTTGGATGGACTCGCATCAGAATTTTACAAAGCATTTCCCCCCTTGATAGCCAAACTACTATACTATACACTGAATTACATAATAAACTATAAAATAAATGATATCCACTTTAATGCCTCTAAAACCATCTTTATATTAAAAGAACACACAGACCCCAAAAACCCCGACAGCTACAGACCCATCTCCCTCTTAAATATAGATAGTAAAATATTTACCTCTGTACTTGCAAACAGAATGAAAAATCTGATAGAGAAAATCATCTCCCCAGAACAGTCCGGTTTTACACCACAACAGACAGACTAGTGACAATACATTAACATTAGATGCACTAATATCCTACACTAACCGATACAATATCAACATCTACACAATGGTAGTGGATGCCCACAAGACATATGATAGGGTTAATCTAGAATTCTTACTCCAAACACTACCCTACTGTAATATACCCAATAACTTCATTCAGATCATCCAAACTCTCTATAGCAACCCATACACATCTCTATATATAAGTAAAACTTGGTCAAATAGGATCCTAATAAAAAATGGAATAAGACAAGGATGCCCATTATCACCCTTCCTGTTTAACCTATACCTATAACCACTCTTTCTATACATTAAACAAAATACATACCACAATCCTCCATCAATACACAACTTCAAAATATACCGTACTGCATTTGCGGATGATCTGAACATATACTGCACTACACCAAATTCAGATATAAACAAAATAATAGCTGCAATTGAACATTTCTTGACTATGTCTAATTACAAACTAAACCTCAATAAAACTAATATTTTCCCCCTAAAATCACCCAAACTCATCTCACTAATACCATTGTTAAACACAATAAAAATAAAAGAAGAAACTAAATACCTGGGAATCACCTTTTTCCAGAATAACAAAGACTTCTACCAACACAATGTAAACCTTAAATGACAACATATAATGCAAGACTGTAAAAGATGGAACAACCTAAAGCTACCATTCTTGGCCAAAGTATCAATAATCAAAATGAACATTTTACCTAGACTAATGTATATATTCATGACATCACAGACAACAATACATAATAAATTCTTCAAACAAATTCATACCTTCCTAGCAAAATTTATATGGGAACCCAAAAAAAAACAGAATCTCCTATCCAAAATTAACACTCCCCAAAAGCAAAGGAGGACTAAATATACCAGATTTTAAAATGTACTACTCGATCATTAACACTAACAGAATATTAAGAATAGCTGAACATAACCCGTCAATTGAAAATTGGTCTCCTCTTTGGGTGACAATCTATAATAGATATATTAAAGCTCTAGGTTTCAATCCCAAAGCACTTCCATTCCTGAAGCAGAAAGAAATATAAACTTATAACATTATAGAGCCCTTAAAACATTCTATCAACTTAGCGCAAAAACTCTTTCAATTCTTGAACTTTAGACAAGCCATGACAATACTGCAACCCCTGACAATACTGCAACCCCTTCATAAAAACCCAAATTTTAAAATAAACAATAAGATGCTGGACTTAGTCCCTTTTACCAGACTGAAAGATAAAATAATCCAAGATATTTATCCCTACCTTAACTGTTCAATACAAGAAATGAGGACCAACTTAAACCTCCCTAAATCACACATAATAATCCTAAGACAAATCAAAGAACTGTGTTCCAGTTACCTCCAAAATGTTACTATGACCAATAGTGACATAGAAACTTGTAGCAGATTTTGGAAAACTATTATCACAACAAAGAAAACTATTACTAATTCATATAAAATGATAAATGAAATCAAATACCAGAAAGATCTCTTCTCTAACTACTAGTGAAAAATTAAACCATCCCTAGATGATCAGGAAATAAGCCAGGCAATCAATCTAACACTGAAGATTATACCCCTCAAAAAGTTAGCATACACTCAGCTCATGATCAATAATAATGCTTATTTTACACCTGCAATCCTACACAATATTAACACATCAAAATCACCTTTCTGCCTACACTGTAAGGACCAGATAGCTGACTTAATCCATGTATTTTGCAGCTGTAACTGTGTCTATAAACTCTGGAACTCTGTCAAAGTACAATTACAAAAAACGGGTTATCAAACATCAACATTAACTTGGGAATTCACTCTATTACACATTCTCCCACCCAACATACCAAGAAAACAAGCAAATACACTTTTAACAATTTTCCTACTAATGAAACTGTATATAGCTTTTAAATGGCTAGATACGATAAATATCTCTTGGGAGGGTTTTAAACAAGTAGCTATGCAACACCTTTTAGCTCATAAAATAGTAATAGATAAAAGAAACAAAAACATGAAATCCAGAGAAATTTGTGAACAAACTTTTAATATCATATTAGCATAATTCATCACACAGCAACTTAGAAATACACTATAATGGAACCAAACACATACAAGTTCAGATATTAAATAATAACTTGGATATTACTAATGTATATACTGTCTATATAACTGTGGAATTAACAGTGAAAGCATCTATGTACAAAGTGTAAATAGATATGTTGTACGACCTATATCCTGTGGTATTTGACATCAATGTATAACATATATACGGTCATGTTGTAAGATGGTTTTTATTTGTGACATTTATTAATATAAAAATAAAAATTATTGAAAAAAAAAAGTTGCTTTTGCACATTTATAAAGACCAAATGACATTCTTATGTCATCTGAAAATGTTTTGGCCACTTGCAGTTGTGCTTTCTGATGAACTATACAGTTTTAAATCATCTCGAAAAAGATGAGAAGTCTTTACACTTTGTTATTTTCTGGGAGCTAAATTGTAACCATGACTTAATCTGTTAAGTCGACAGCTTAATGGGTTAAGGGCAGTACAAAAGACCAGCGGTGACAGAGAGTTACCCTGGAATATCTCCCTTTGAATTTTTATATATCAAGTTATCTCCCTTTGAATTTTTATCCCTGGAATAATAATTTGTCCTTTTTCATGGCTTAACTGTAAAGTGGTTTGCCACTGTTTCATGGTCATCGATCAATGTAGGGTGTATCTTATACATTTTTAAGCACTCTCTCATCCATGATTATGGGATAGTGTCAAATGCTTTTTTTGTAGTCTATCCATGCCATACTTAGATTCTTCCCTTTTTTATGACCTTATTTAACAACAAATGATCCTTTGTTCCATATGACTTTGTTTTGTTACTTTTGTTCTGTTGCCATGATTGAGTTTTCTTCTAAGTGACTATAAACAATGTTGACATCAATTCCATTGAATAGTTGATATGTTGTCGGAAGGCACGTTATAGGTCTATAGTTTTTAGGGTAACTTGCATGTTTGCGCGTAAGTAGGAGTATCATTTTTCCTGTTGTTAACCAGGTTGGTGTCTGTTTGGGGTGTGCATATAAATAGTTCTTACTCATGACTAAATGTTCATGTAAAGATACTTTTAGCCAGAAGTTAGATACTGCATGTGGGCCTGGAGTTTTCCAGCTAGGAGCTTTTCCTAACTTTGTTTCACTGTCTCTCTGGCCATTTCTTCATCCAATTTCATATCCTGTACATTTGAACTTCATATTCTTTCTTTTGCTTCTTCTATCCATTTAGCATCTTTGTTATGTTGCACAGGATCTTCATATATATTTCTCCAAAATGTATGTATTTCTTTTTTGGTGGTGTTTCAATTCCTTTTGCATTGATTCCCAGTTCTGTATAAAACTTTTTAGGGTCATCAATACATTGCTTATTTTATACTTTTCCTTTATATTTATCTGCATATCTTCTAAGTTTTTCTGCCTGTGCTGATACTTTGTTTATTATTTGCGATAGTGCACAATAGATCCTGATCTGTTGTGATACTGCACATTGCTTTTATCACGTCTATCTTTCTGATTATTTTTGATGATCTCTTCCCTCTTCCATACTCTTAACAGTCGCACTTTTTGTCTTAGTTGCTTTATACTTTTCTCTATTCGATACTTCCATGATGGCATTCAATTTATCCCTTCATTTCCCTTACTACCCTGTGTTTTTATGGTAAGACTTTATCTTTATTAATTTAGCAACACAGTAATATATCCTATTGCACAAATCTCTGTGAACAGTCCTAATTACTGTGTTTATTTGTTTTATCAAACTTCTAACTTTTTGGGATTTATCGACTTTTTGTAGTCTAGTTCTTTCTCTGATCTTAATTTGTCTGTCCATCTCTATTAAATCAAGCAACTCTTTTCTTAGATAATTTTCTTCTAAACTGAGGACATTTCCTGCAGGCATTCTATGAATAGTTCCAGAGCATCTTCCTGTGCCACATTCTTTTCAGTTTCATCCTGTGTCATCTATTGCTCTTCATATGGGAACTCACTGGCCTATCACTCTACAACATCAACTGCGTATGAATTGCCACAGTTTCATATGCCTTCCTTTGCTGTACAACTCCAACTAAAAACCTGTACTGGTTTCCTATAGAAGGCTCTAAAGTATCTTCATATGACAACTGATCAGATGTTTCTTGCTCCACTTTTCTCCTTAATTTGGGGATCCATTGCTCTATCCTTTTGTGATGTTATCAGAGTTAGATGTTCTATACTAAGTCCTTCACTTTGCAGGTGATCGATAACCTCAGTTTCTATTTCTTTAACTTCTCCATTACTAATCCTCTTTTCTACTTTTCTTCTTAGTTTTAATTTTTGTATTGTAAAATCTTCCATGCCCAGATGCCTTTGCCTGTATTTCTCTTCAAATATCTTTGGTGCTGCTCTTTTTGTATTGATTAATTTTGCTTTCTCCTTTGCATAAATATTGCACCATATTACATTTCTTTTTCTTTCCCATGTCCATATTTCTTTTTCAGATGTCTCCTGATCCTCCTGTTCCTCCTTACTTTGGAGGACTCATTGTTCCATCGTACTGTGATATAACTTGTGTTAGACTTTCTACACTAAATCCTTCACTTTGCAGGTATTCCATAACTTCAACTTCTATTTTTTTAAACTTCTGCTTTACTAATCTTCTCTTCTACATTCCCTCTTTGTGATCTTATTTTTGGTATTGTAAAAGTTTCCATATCTGGATGCCTTTGCTTGTATTTCTCTTCGAATATCTTTGGGGCCGCCTTTTTTTTATTGATTAATTTGGCGTTCTCTGTTCCATAAATATTACACCATATCAGATCTTTCTTTCCTATGTCCATATTTCTTTTTTATACCTTTCAAAAGTCTCTAGATTTTATTCTTTATGTTTTCACACTTCCTGAGTTGCTTCTTTTTCAAAATGGCCCAAGTTTTTTTGGTCTATGTAAAGTTTTTCACAAATCTGTTGCATTAATGAACACACATTTTTATTTGAAGCTTCTGACAGTTTTTCTTATGCAAGTATTTTTCTTTCCTCTAATTTCTGTCTTAATCTTTTTCTACGTCTTCTTTCTGAAATTCTGGGCTTTTTGCGTAATTGTAAGAATACATAATTTCTTTCTTATCCTTAATAGTCCACTTTGTCTTCTTTATGACTCTTTTATGGCCTATTAGTTTTTGTGATTTTTGTGGACTGCTACTTCTTCTACAACAGATCTAGCCCTGGCCTAGCCCCATTATAAGAATGTTTCTGTATCTTGAGGATTCTGCACTGTCATTTTTTCCAGTCCTGGCACCAGTGTGCCTACCAGGATTGGGCACTTTTTTATGTTGGGTCATGTGCACCCAGCTATCTTTTTTATTTTTTAACCTACTTTGTCCATATCAGTGTCGTCTTGGTGAGATTTTATGAAAAACAGGGTCCACCTAGTGAAGGTACTCACCAAGACTTAAGGGTGAAATCAATTTCAGCAGTACTACTCTGCTTTGCTTACTGACTTATCTCTCCATTTGGACATCCATCTCTTCATTCAGACCACCATCTTTCCTATGGTGCATTTACCATTGTTTTTAAGTTATGCAGACAATGAGATGGTATTTGTAAAAAAAAAAAAATGTATTTATTTATTTTACATTTGTTTACCGGGGAGGTCTGACTGGACAGAGCTGTCTGTTTTCAGTGGAGGCCCAGGACGAAAAGCTCCAGAACAGTTGCTAACAATACTATACATAAGATATTTACATAAACATTGTGGTTTAGACGTACAGTTATAAAATATAGCAGATAATAACATATGATTGCATAAGATATTTACACAAGCATAGTGGTTTAGACATACAATTAGAAGTATAGCAGGTAGTTACATATGATTGTTGTTCGCACAGTATGTTGTCTAGAGATAATCTTGAAGATGTAGTGAAGATAAGACAAAAAAGGAAAAACTAAAAAATACTAGCCAGATAATCTTGAAGATGTAATGAGAATAACAGAAGAAAGGAAAAAATAACAATAGTAGCCAGTTTGTCAGAGGTTAATTGACATTTGAAGGGAAAGCTTTTCAACTTAGTCTAGGGGAGAGTTAGTGGTTATAGATGGGCAGTGGGGAGTAGGTGGTGGTGAGTTGGAGTTCCCTTCAGATGATCGAAATTTTAAAACTTCGAATTTCATAGGACCGCGACCATATGATCCAAGTTTTAAAACTTTGAACGTGCTGAACAGAGATATACATACAGCATGGTACTGGAAATTTTCCCTTTTCCTTGCTGTAGTGTGGTCTTGGAGTTGGTATATTTAAATAGCAAGGGATGTGGGGGGACAGCCCCCCACATGAGAGGTGCACGGGGGCTCCCCCCCTCCACTGCAAAAATGTCCAGGAATATTTTTTGTTTTTTTTTTTTTTCTTCTTTCAGGTGTTTAAAGGTTTTGAAACTTTGATTATATGGTCTCGGCCATATGAAATTTGAAGTTTTAAAACTTCAGTCATCTGAAGTAGAAACGTGAGTTAGTAAGTAATGTGTGATAAGACATAGTGCATCTGTGGGAGTTTTAAAGAAGAGGCTGGATAGTGGGTAGGGGAAAGGTGTTAGAATATGTCAGACAGGTGCTAGACAGTTGCATGTCCAGGAGTTGTTTCGGTGGGAAATAAGCTATTTTTTGAAGATGGTTTTGTTAGGTTGTACCCTGATTTGTAGTGGTAGGGAGTTCTGAGTTTTGGCAATGTTACTAGAATGCAGGGAGTCACCAGAGATGTAATGGCTTTTGGAGATTGTGATTAGTGCCTTGTTTAGTGGATCTAAGTTCTCGGTTATTGGAGTAGAGGGTGATCAGGTCTTGTAAGGCTGGAGTGTTTTGTCAGATTGGTACAGTATTTGGTGAGCTACAAGAAGTTGATTTAGAGCTAAGGTGTTTGGGAGTTCCAGCCAGGAAAGCTGTTTTAGGGCTTGACATGGTGGGGGCGGTAGGAGGAGTTTGTGGTGAATTTTGCTGTTTTGTTGTAGCATACTGATAGCTTGCTTAAATAGCTCTTGTTTAGATTAATTAGGACAGGAGAAGCATACAGTAAGGTAGAGAGAATAGGGGTACGAACTAGGGTAACTTTACTGTTGCTGGTTAGGAAGTTTTTACATCTGTAAAGCGTACCTACTTTTTTGTTGACTTTGGTTATTGTATGAGCTATGTGTTTGTCAAATTTCATATTATTGTCAATAATGACCCGTAGTAATTTGGTTTGTCTGACAGGGGAAATAGGGGTATTATCTGATGCAGAAATAAAGAACGGGGGAGTAGGTACTGCTGCTTTGGAAGGCTGGAAGAGCTTAAGTTGGGTCTTTTTAGGATTTAGTATTAGCTGGGAGTTTGTTAGCCATGTTTCAATGGATGTAAAGGCTTCTTAGGTCTTAATGTGAAGTTGTTGGAGGGTGGGGGCAGAACAGATTAAGGTGGCGTTATCAGATTATTGAACCAGGTTTGCTAGAGGGGTGGCTTTGTGAAGATTATTTGTAAATATAGTGAAAGGTAGGGGTTCTAGGATTGATCCTTGGGGTACTCCTAGTTTTAGAGGAAGTAGGGGGGAAGGGAGTTTTTCCACTGAACAGCTTGTTGGCATTGGGAGAGGTTGTCTTGAAACCATAATAGAGTGGGGGTAGTTAGTTTTAATTCTGAGAGTGATGTTAGAAGTTTTGTATGGGAGACTGTTATCAAACGCCTTTGATAAGTCAATGAAAACTGCAGACACTAGTTGGCTGTTGTTGCGTTGCATATTTACTAGGTTACTAAAATGGATGAGCGTAGTGGTAGTGCTATGATTGGGGTGGAATCCGTGTTGAGTTTCAGCAAGAAGATTGTTGGAGAGGAGATGTGTTAGGATCTGGGTATGGATAAATTTTTCCAGTATTTTAGCCAGTAGGGAAAGTATAGCTATAGGGCGGTCATTTGTTAGGTCAGTGGAGGTACCCCCTTTGTGTATTAGTATAATGTAGGAGATTTTCCAGAGAAGTGGCACCTTTTGTTCTGAGATTGATATGACAATGATTATAGAGATTGGGTAGAAAATGGTTTTGGTGGCTATTTGTAGGAATTTGGCAGGTAGTTTGTCTACTACTAGGGTGGTGGGTTTAAGTTTGGTTAGGTGTCTATAGATGGTGTAAGTTGGTAGAGGTTGAAGGGTGAAGGAGTTGACATTATTTGATGGGTTATATAGTATAGTGAGGGTTGAGGAGGGTGGGTCTGTTGACAGCTTTAGTATAGAGTTGGTAAAGAACTTATTGAATTGTGTGGCTGTGTTTGTAGAGGTGGTATATATGTTTGGATGAGGAGTTTTTGATTTACTTAGTTGGAGAATACTGTTTATAGTGGCCCAGAACTTTTGTGGATTGCTATTGTGCTTAGTTTGAATTTCACTATAGTATTTTTGTTTGTCTAGTCTGATTTGTTTTTTTTTTTTTACAGTGCTTCTCAATTCTAAGAATGTTTGCCTATTAAGAGTAGTTTTGTTTTTGCACCAGGTGTCCCTTTGTTTCATAAGTTGCTTAGTGCTCTTAGTAGGCCATGGGACATTAATGGTTTTAGTGCGGATCTATCATGGTGGGGCAAGTTGGTTGAGAATGCCTGAGAAGATAGTGTTGAAATACTCAGCTGCTTCATCTAAAGGAAGTGTTAAAAGAGGAGACCAGTTAGAGTGTCTAAGGGCTGTATTAAGGTTGTCAGCTCTGAAGTTTTTAGTGTAAAATACTGTTTGTGTTAAACAAACCCTGGATAGTTCAGTACATTTTTTCAGACAACAGGATTGGTCATTAATAAAATTAAATGTCATGGTTTTGGGGAAGGTTCTATAATTTGATTTATGATCTACCATTTTACAGTATGTCTGTAAAACTTTGGGGTACAATGTTTGGCAAGGAGCAAGTAATTCCTAATAAATGGAAAGAAAACCTTGAGGCATTACAAAATATTCTCACTGCAATGAAAGCTTTTTGACTGTCCTAATAGAAAAAATGTACATTTTTTACGTTCAGTTTTTTAAGCAAATTCAATTACTTAGAGTTTTTTTTTTTTTCTCATTAGAGACGTAACTACTAAATATCTTCTTTTTGGTTATATGGGGTTTTCGTTTGAACCATATACAAGGTGGGGCTTTATATGCTCCTGTTACTCAGTAGTTTCCTTACATTCCTTATATTTATATCTGATTTCTAAGTATAAAGCCTATTATGTACTAGATTTTTTTACTTTCTCAACACTATGGTGCATTTATTACAGACACTGTAAACAGGAAGTAGTTTTCAGTTAAAGGAGAACACAGAATGGTTTGTAAAGGACTTAGAGGCTGGAAGATCTTTTTTGCCATCCTTACCTAACAAAAGATGAAGTTTTTATTTTGAAGTTTTATAGTGTATTAATGGGATAACTGCAGTGAGAGATTTAGATGCAGTGTACACTAAAGAAAGATAAAGTTTAAGCACATTCTGGAACGGGAAGATTTGTTTTGTGCATGCTTTTGTTAAACTCCCAGTTAAAGGGGAGATGAAATATAAATATTATATTGAGAGACTGTGCTTTTGTTATTCTCCTAAGGGAAGAGGCTTTATTATATGCCCTTGTAGAATGTCCAAGAGTGCAGTTTTTTGGAACAAGTGCTTATGAGTATGGCGTATTAGTGACTTCAATCACTTTGATATGACACGGTTGTGTATGGTCATCATGAGGGTTTACCAGTTACACAGATAAATACAATTGGCAAAATACTTTGTACATGCTTGTGGTTCTTATGAAATAAATGCTTTATTGTTGAAAAATAATCTTATTTTAGTTATAAGTTAAGGGGAGGACGAATTGAATTATTTTGTTTGATGTTATGACGATTTTACTGTTTCTTCTGCTAGTCTTTAAAGTTGTCATTCTGATTTACTGTACTGATGATTTTTTAATGAAGTCCTCCTACTCTTTTATATGTGCTGTGGGAGCTTTTACAGTCACCCGAGCTACTACCAACTCAAACAAATGGGACCTTGGTTTAAAATTTCATCCTCAGGCAGCCATGAAGATACTTTATGCTCTCAACAGTATCCAACAATGTCAACATTTTTAAGTGATCTTACCCCACCACCTAAATGTGAGGGCAAACAAATGGTGTCACTGTATTAGCCCACAATGCTCTCTCATTGCAAGTGTGTGGTTCTGTACACTCACTTTGAAGGCCGATACCTACTTGTGGCTTGGTCCTCCAAGCCCACTTCTGCTGCACTGCCCCTCTTGTGAGCAGTCTTTGGTTGACTGTGCTTTCCACCATCTCCCCAGGATGATCCCACCATCTTTCCCACCAGTGTCATCAAACTTTGGAATTGCTACTCAAATTCAGGTTGTATAGGTTGTAGCCAGGGCTTTATAGGTTCATAGGAGGTTACTGGGCTAATGGCCGTGGAGCCCTTACAAGCCAAGCCATATTTATCCTGAGAATTGTTTGTGGTTAGATGAGTGAAGTTCACAGAGGTAAGGGTCTCTGGTAGTTAATACCAGCTTCCTGTGTCCAGGAGGAACATGGGCACCACCCTAGGTTTCTAGGTTATGTTTTAAGTTGTTTAAAATGCAGCCTGGGTTGTTGTCTGGTCACAATGATGCCACGTTTTTGGCTTTGGATAGTGCCAAGATGGAGTGCTCTCTTGAAATAATAGGCTGAGGAATGGCAGGAGGTATACTTTGGGGGATGATTGGAGGGAACAGGGGGTGAAGTCTGCTCCAAATCTGTCGGCTAGCAGGTTGGCTTTTACCTCTGGTTGAGTATGGGTAGTGCCATCCACAACCAGTTCAGTAGTAGGTGGGTATTCCCTTTTAGATTTCAGACATAGTTAAAGAATGCTTTGTAATTATCCTTAGCTAGGGAGGCTATTTTTGCTTCGTAATTAACTTTGAAGGACTTGACAATATCTGTTATTTATTTGTTTAAGTTAGAGAGGGATTTCTTTATCTGCTAAGCCAGATCCCTCTTGTTTTTGGACATTAGTTTCTTTCTCATGTATAGCCTGTTTATATTAGTGATCCACCAGGGTGGCTTGTTTTTTCGGTAAGATGTGTTTTTAATTGGGCCAGGTACACACAATTCTGTACAACTACTTAAGTGGTTATATGGGGCATTGGTGTATGCCTTTGTATAAGAGCCCATGTTATCTGCATTCGAGAGGGCTTTGAAACTTCTTATACCATCAGTTAGTAGGAGGTAATTTGTCTTTGAAAAATTCTTAAGCTTTTTTGAGCATGATGGGTTATCTGGTCATACAGTTACATCGAGAGAGACTGATTTATGGTCCATCTTACTAGGGAGGACATCATGCGGGGGGGGGGGTCAGTGCTCTCCCATGTTGAAAAATCAAACCTACTATCTTGTGTCTGTGAGGTAAACACACCACCCTATGCCATCTGTGCTTGCAAACCTGAATTTTATTATCAAGGAATTTTTTACCTCCTCGTCTTCAGCATGTGTTTACTTCTCTGGCTGTCCTAATCTGCTTCCTAGAATGTTCTCTTTCTGACAGTCATAATCTTTCCTAATGGCATATGGAATCTGAAGATTGTTTGATGTTATTTAAGGACATGGTCTTCCTGAAGTGTATTCCCTTTCCACATTCTGATTGCAGTCCTGTATTTTTTAAGCCAGCCTGTGCACCCTCTAGTGTTTATACTGGAAGTTCAAAACAGGGTGAGAGTTTTGTTCTTACTCTTTGTGTATGTGGCTTTGCTGGTTCTTGCCTAAGTAGAAGATTAAGGGCCTCTACCCACTGGGCAAATTCTCTATTTTGCACATGCAAGGGAATTTATTAGTCAGGCAGACTATTCTAAGTGGCTGGCTAGCTGTTTTTTTTTCTCCTGCCTTGTACTGCTCTGGTAGGAATGCTTATCTTCTGGAGTTGCTGCTGTAGTGTGGGCGTCAGCAAAGTGTCATCAGCTAATATTGGTAGCTTAGTCACTTAGTCTGTTAACTCTTTATCCAGTGTTGTAGCTTGAATTTGCATTTTTGGAGTAGATCTTTATGCGGGAGACATGACATGCAGAGTATTCTGGCTTGGCTGCCTGTTTTGAGTCTGCTTAGTAACCTTCTCTGTGTCATATTTTGATGAGCAGCTTGGGACTATATACCTTTGACATTACCTACTTCTCAGGTTTTCTTGAAATAATCAACTATCATTAGCACATAAATTAATACATCACTCTGACAACGCCCCAGCCCTACAACAACTACTCCAACCCTATACCACTACCAGATCCTTAAGATCAAGCACCCAACATCTCCTTAAGGTAACCAAATTTAACAATAAGGCAGGTAAATCCATTTACAGCCACTACATATCTAAAATCTGGAACTCCCTTCCTGCCTTCATAACATGCAATAACTCTTTAACCCAATTCAAGAAACAACACAAAATACATTTCCTGAATAGCAGACTGTGCTCCTGTATTACCCCTGGCTAGTAATTCATTACTTTTGCTATTTTCAATGAGATTTACAGTTTAACTACAGGCATCTATTGTCCATATATTTTGATGTAAAGTCTCATCTTAAACAGGAAGTCTAACTGTACACCCAACTGTACATCCAAATTCTCCAAGGTGTAAGAAATGTGCCTCTTGTATGTTGTAAAATATGTCTTATTTGTTAGCTATAATATTGTTTTGGAGCTTTTCTCCCTGGGCCTCCACTGAAAATGGGCATATCCAATTAGACTGTCCCGATTAACAAATGTAAAATAAAATAAATACATAATGTATTACTAATATAGTTAGCCATTTTAATAGATTGTGCTTGTGACATAGAGATGGACTTCATTTTTTATTTTTTTTTGCTGTGCTACCTGATAACTTATCAGCCCCCTACTTGGTTATTAAATCCATTTATTCTCTACTGAGGGCAAAAATCAGCCAGGAAGAGCCATCATTAAAATAGCTAACAGTATTGGTTTGAGAATTTTCTTGTCATAGCCCTAACTCCTTGTGGATGCTGAGCTAAAGAGCAGAAGTGGAACATGCAGTAGGCTGACCACAGTGGCCATACTTTCATAAAAGGTGTTGCCAGCAAGCAGCCCATCTTCCTTCCCCAAGGACAGGAAGTGGCTTCTCCAATCTGCACCAGAGAAATTGCATTTTCCTTTGTCATCTTTGAGCACCTGCAGCACTCGTTTTGGGAGAGTTAAGTGGGCTACAACCTTTTATTCCTCTCCCTCCCTGCCTGTCTCTGCCATTGCCGGGGCTGCTAGGGCTCCATTCTTCTGCAACTCAGAGACAGGCAAAGACACATAAAATTAATCTTTTTTTCTTTCTTTTATGACCTCATAGTCACATTTTAAATATGTTTGCAACAGGTATTCCTACAACCAATCTAAGTCTTATTTTGTGAAAAATGATATAGTCTTGTCACTTCGTCTGCATAATGGTTCATATTCTTTGCAGCCTAGGCACTGGTGTGTATTCCTGTGTGGCATATGCCAAAAACCCTGCATAGCATTTCCTCTTTTGTGGCATGTAGCGACGTCAGTGAGATGTCCAAGCCTCCTAATGCATTTTGCCATCTTGCTTGCTGTACAGGTTAAGGTAAGTTCTCCAACTTTTGCTCGGAGATCTCTCATATTGAGGGGTCTTGCCAACATCCTTCCCTGGTTTGGGAAGAAGCTCACTCTGACCTTCTGCCAGCACTCTTATTCCTTATGTCTTTTTCCAAATTCATGTCATCAGCACTATGCGTGAAAACCCTGTCCCACGGGGCCACCTGCCCTCATGATTGTATTTATGCATCTACAATGATATCTCTGTTGCACAGGTAATAACGAAGAAAGCACCACAAAAAGCTGTACTGTAATAAATAATCTGATGCTGTCAATTTTCATTCTTTCCTCAACTGTTGGATAAGTATTGGGTTTGGATCCAACCCTCTTATCCGAATTGGCCTTTACTTTAGCTTGTGGCCACCAAAAAACTCTGGAGATCCTCCCTTACCTATAATGCAGCAACCCCTGACATGCCTCAGATCTCGTTTGCCACTTTCTCAATTAGACAGGGTCATCTTGAGTGATTCATTAAAACGATAAGTGTTTTATAATTTCCTTTTCAAATTTTCTTCTAGTTAATCCTCCCTTTTATTACATTATGTGCAGTTCTTTCGTATCATAGCTGGTATTGTTAATTCTTGATGCCATTGTCGGTCTCTCTTTTTCTTCATTGATATATGAAAAAAAGTGATTTTCCATCTTCTTATTTTTTTCACTGTTATACTGTGTCAGGATGTCAGAAAAAAGACCCTTCAGGTTTTAAGAAGTGCCAAAAGTGTGGGCACAAGTTGCCCTTGTCCAACGCTCACACTTTGTGTGCATTGTTTGGGTCCGGACCACCTTCAAGTTGATTGTGCTATTTGCAAAAACTTTAATCTGCTTGTGATGGTATGAAGTAGTGCCATCTGTGCAAGAGAAAACAGGGGAGTGCATGTGTAACATATGCCAGCATAGCTAGCTGAAGTTTTATAAAATAATTTTATGTCATTTGACTGTCACACTGATTTGTAAAGTTGCTTATGTTAAAAATGCATCAGTAGTGGGTCCTGCTGGACAGAACAGAGATGTACATGTATGTCAGACAGTATTATTATAACTGATTAAATGTATATGTTTTAACAAAGAATTCTGGAAGTGAGGAGGTTAATCTCAGTCCCGCTAATTTTGAAAAATAGGTTGAAAATTAAATGGGTTGATTTAGGCCATAAAGATTTTGTCTTACAGGCTTGATTGCAGCCAGAGATAAAATGTCTGGGAAAACCAGGACAAGGAATCTTACGGTATTGTCCTTAGGGCTGAACAAATTGTTACCCTGGAAGGATGGAAGTTTTTCAAATTGTTTTATAGTTTTCAGATGCTGCAACAAATTTTAGCAAACCTCTGGGTGTGTATTGTACCAGTCAGGTGACCAGAGGTGATCTCATTCTATAACCAGCACTGAAATGATTTTCTAGATATTGGTGAGAGATATTCCTCTACTCTCGCAGCAGCACTTTGTTTTTCGGAACCTGACAGGAAAGATCTTAATATGCAAAAATATCTCACACAACCACACACCTCATCTTGCATTGCTGTAGTAAGCAATTCAACACAGTTCATCTTGTCTTGCTTTAGTAAGTAACCAGGGAGTAATAATCCTTTAGATTAGTCAGGAAAATGTAGTGAAAGTTAATGTGCTTGAAATGGAAAACGGCGTATTTTCTTTAACTTTCTAATTAAGTACTGTTTTTTGTATCTGTATGAATTTATCCAACTGTGTTATCTTTTTATATCTCCTGTGATTGAATCTCTGGTGTTTATTCTAACTAGATATTCAGTATTGTCATGTTTTCTATTTTAGTATTTATTATTAAATATTTCTATACCTTTCATTGTGACTAGTCTTTTAGAGAATGTTTTTAGCATCTTGATAGTACTTATGCTTATTTTAGTTGCACCTAAACCTTGCTGCATTGGTCAAACTCTACCATTTACACTGGTATTCATTTTACTCACTATAAATGGGTACCCTTGTAAGAGCCTTAGAGTAGCTGATTGATGGCAGCGTAATTACCTTATATTCTGGGCAGAGGAGGCACAGTTGGTAAATCTGTCCCAGCCTTTCCCAGGTGTGTGTGTGTGTGTGTGTGTGTGTGTGTGTGTGTGTGTGTGTGTGTGTGTGTGTGTGTGTGTGTGTGTGTGTGTGTGTGTGAAGATCAAATATCCAAGTTTGTGTGTCAGCTATTTAGAACAGAGACACAGAACTCCAAAGTGGTCAATTTGGAGTCTTGTTTGGGGCCTGGAGAGAGACAGAGAGTCCAGCCCCAGGTCTGGAGCGTGCTTCCTGTGTGCTCTTAAGGGAAATTGTGCTTGGTGTAGAGAGCTGCATCTGAAAATACTGTGTGCATCCATTTTTGCTGCTAGTGGCCATCCCTCACCAGTGTCAGTGGTAAGGATTGAGGCTCCTTGATGACTGGCCCAGAGTAGGGATCATCACACTGCAAACCATTGCTGACAGAAAAAATAAACTTATTTTGAAAGGATTACTTCCCACTTCTTTCTCAGAAGCTATTGCTGGGGCTGAATCCCACAAATCTAAATCAAAGAAGCCTTCCACTAAGTTTCCTAAACCTTTCGGATCCTTCACTCCATCATCCTCCGAGCCACTAAAGGAAAAACATAAATTGGATCTTAAAGGCTCTGCCGTTCTACCAGTGTCGGTTCCGATAAAACATTCATGGGATCCAAGCACTTTGGAACCAAGACTGTTACTCAGAACCAGACACTTCCAGATTTGGATCTGGTACCTTTCAGAGTACCTTCCCCCTTTTTGGAATGCTGGCATTCTAGGTCCCCATCCCCAGCTTCCTCTCATTCTTCCACAGGTTTGACCGAAGCTGATTTGGACAGAATGATGAGGAAATTCCTCTCAGAGCAAATACAGATGTGAGTTCTCCTGGCTCCTACCTCTTCAGGTCAGGAAGTGCATCTTTCTACCACTCTGCTGATTTCAGATCCTCGGATCTAAAGCTATTTCCGAGTGCACTGGCTCTGATGTCTTCAAAGCCAGATAATTCTCAGAGCTGAAGCGGCCCTCTTGGGTCTGAGGTATTAAGAGTTGACTCTGAAGTTTTTAGAGCCTTCTCTGCCCCTTGGAGACTTGATATTGGATACCTTGGCTCTGAATTCAGGGCAGGGGGAACCAATGGGCCAGAAGCCTGGCTCCTCAGTTGCATTGTCTTCTTTCTCCCAGGAGTGTTCTGCCTTTGAGGATGTGAAAAGAGTCTTCTCTGGTACAGCAGGACGGATGGATCCTACCCCATCTGGTCTTCCTTCTGTTTTCTGTGTGTCTTTGCACCATGAATCCCTTCATTCTACACCACAGGGACAGCCAGGCCCAAATCTCCAGGTTACCCAACAGGGTATTTCAGTCTCTTTCTATACTTCTCTGTAGCACCCACCGAGGAAGTCCCTAGGAAGAGGAAGTGTAAAAGGAGGCACTTAGACTTCCCTCAGAGTCAATCACAGAGGATACTAATTTCAATAAAGGGGAAGGGTCCCCAAGATCACCACCTGATGGTATCTCCTTTGGAGATATCCTTGAGATCCTTAAGCAGAGGAGTAATTGGTCCTCTGAAAACCCTTCACCAGAGGAATCAATGTTCCTGGAGGCATTTGGAGCTGACCCATCTACCGCCTGGGTTACTCCACCCGGCAGTAAGCTCATTGACTTGATCTCTAGGCAATAGTGGAAGGAGCCTGTATTGAGCCCATCCCCTACAGACCAAATCGGATTATGGCACTTGCATTGTGTAGGGGATATTGGAGCAAGGGGGTGCCCGTAGATGCTATGGTCATGGCAGCGGCAACCAAGAAGGAACTTGCTGAGCATAGTTCTTCTATCCATCCATCTAACAGGGAGTCTTTTAGGCCATTGGACAGATTTGGTAAGCATGTGCATGCTTTGCTTAATTACCTGGCACATTTTATGAGAAAGGGACTTGATAAAGTAACTATCAAAATCTTTCTATAACCACTACTGGGAGGCTCAGACTTTTGTGGCCTCACAGTCAGCTACCCTACAATCTGTTTCTAATTCGTCTATGAGGCTCATCTCACATACAGCTGAAGGTGCCTCAAGGGTGGCGATTTCAGGCATTTCCATCAGGAGGCATGCCTGGGTGCACTTATGTGATTTTGCAGAGCCCTTCAAGTCCTCGTTCATCAATGCACCATTTGATGGCAGTTTGTTGCTTGGCCGTAAAGTTAAAGATACACTCTCCAGGTGTGCAAAGGATGGAAAGACCATCTCTGCAGTACATGTATGTTTTTCAGTTCCTCAAACTTCCTTTTTTAGAAATCAATGAGGTGGTCAAAAAATGTTGTTTAGAAATCCAGCGACCTTTTCAACATCCACATGGAGATAGTGCCCTCAGGGGCTTAGGGGGGATCTGGAATGGATCCTGCTGCCCACACAGCAGAGGAAGCCCATAGAACCAGGGGTCCAGAGATTCATTCTCTGATAGACCTTTCCAGCACTCCTGAAAGAAGGCTTGATTGTCCCACTATGAGGCAAGTGGGAAGTGGAAGTCGATTATCCCTGCACCAGAGAGCCTGGCTGGGTATCAAAACAGATATGAGGGTGCAGAGGATCATATTCAGAGGTTATATTATTCCCTTTTCCCTACGACCTCCTCCTGTATCAGACTTTCCCCGATGTTCCACCCAGTGGGTGGAAAGCTGCAGCACTAGAAATACAAAAGCTGCTAGAAAAAATCATCCAAGAGGTCCTACCAGACCATACCAGATAGAATCCAGAACTTTATGCAAGATTCTTTTTAGTGCCAAAGAAGACAGGGGATTGGAGTCCAATTTTGGATCTCAACAACCTGAGCAAATCAGTTTGACACACACTGTTTCGTATTGTTAAAGTTCAGTTCATTCTGCCCTTTTTGGGCAAGGATGACTGGATGTGCTTGATAGACCTCCAGAATGCATACTGTCACATAAAAATGAGCAGACAGTCCAGAAGGTATTTACGCCTCCGTCTGGAAGCCAGTCACCACCAGTTCAGAGCATTGCCCTTGGGCCTCACCACAGCCCCCAGGGTGTTCAAATGTATGGCAGTGGTAGCAGCTCACTTGAGACTGCAGGGATTCCGAGTGTTTCCATACTGTGAATCTCCAAGGGGAGCTCTACTTCACAGTTGGCCCCCCAAGTCTCCTATCTGCTTACCCCCACTCCTCCCCTAATTCCCAAATTTCTGCAGAAAGCTGCCTAGTTGAAGAGCAGAGTCATCCTCATCGCACCTTACTGGCCTCGACAGATTTAGTTCCCCTTCCTTTGGCCTCATCTACTTTACCCACCTTGTATTCTGGATCTGATTCCAGAACTCCTGTCTTACCCAACAGGCATGATTTGTCCTATCTCCAACCTCAAGCTAACATCATGGTTTCTCCAATTCCTTTAATAGCCAGACAGCCAGTGTTGTCTTCCCCTGTCTGATATATACGTTTATCTTCCCATAAGGCTTCTACAAGAAAAGTTTATAGAACTTGTGATGATGTGAGATATTGCCAGATATGCCAGGAGAAGTAGGGCAGTGAATGTGTGACATATGCTAGCATAGCTAGCTGGAGTTTTGTAAAGAATTATATGTCATTTGTATACCAAGCTGATTTGTACAGGTGCTTGTGTTAAAAATGTATTTGTAAAGCTGCTTGTGTCAAAAATGTACCAATAGTGGGTCCTGCTGGACAGAAGAGAAATTCACATGTATGTCAGATTGTATTGTACGTGTTGAAATGAATATATTGTAACAGAGGATACTGGAAGAGAAGAGGTTAATCTCAGTCCAGCTAACTTTGAAAAATAGATTGAAATTAAATTACCTGGTTTAGGCCATAAATATTGGATCCTACAGTTCTGATTGCAGCCAGAAACAAAATGTCTGTGAAAACCAGGACTAGGGATCTTACTGTATTGTCCTTAGGGGTGAACTAATTGCCACCCTAGAAGGGTGGAAGTTTTTAAAATGGTTTTATATAACTTCCAGTTGCTATAATGCATCTTAGCAAAAGTGTGTGTGTGTGTGTGTGTGTATTATGACACATATGTGCTAGATTCTGGTTCATTTGCTAGTAAAGGGGTAGTGTGGGAACCAGTAGTCAGATGATCAGATGTGTGTGATGTCATTCTGTAATCCAACACTGAAATGATGTTTTAATACTAGATGAGACAGAAGTCTCAGGGTAATCTGTTTGTGAAACCTGAGAAGAAGGAAGGACCACCCACCCACGTCATCTTGCCTTGCTCTAGTAAGTGAATTCTTCTTCTTTTTCTTTCAGCTGTTCCCATCAGGTGTCACCACAGCGGATCATCTATTTCCATTTCTTCCTGTCCTCTGCATCTTGCTCTGTCACACCAACCACCTGCATGTCCTCCCTCACCACATCCATAAGCCTTATCTGAGGCCTTCCTCTTTTCCTGTTACCTGGCAGCTCCATCTTTAGCATCCTCTTCCCAATATACCCAGCATCCCCCCTCAGCACATGTCCAAACCAATGCAATCTCACCTCTCTGGCTTTGTCTCCAAACCGTCCAACCTGAGCTGACTCTCTAATATACTGATTCCTAATCGTGTCCATCCTCATCACACCCAGTGCAAATCTTAACATTTTTAACTCTGCCACTTCCAACTCTGACTCCTGCCTTTTTGTCAATGCCACCGTCTCCATCCCATACAACAGAGCTGGTCTCAGTACCCTCTTGTAGACCTTCCCTTTCACTCTTACTGGTACCCGTCTCTCACAAATCACTCCTGACACTCTTCTCCACCCACTCCATCCTGCCTGTACTCTCTTCTTCACCTCTCTTCGACACTCACCATTACTCTGAACTGTTGATCCCAAGTATTTAATCTCGTTCACCTTCGCCAACTCTACTCCCTGCATCCTCACCATTCCTCTATCCTCCTCTCATTCACACACATATATTCTCTTAGCCCTGCTGACCTTCATTCCTCTCCTCTCTACAGCATATCTCCACCTCTCCAGGGTCTCCTCAACCTGGTCCCTACTGTCACTACAGATCACAGTGTCATCTGCAAACATCATAGTCCATGGGCCCTCCTGTCTGACCTCCACTGTCAACCTGTCCATCACCATTGCAAATAAGAAAGGGCTCAGAGCTGATCCTTGGTGTAATCCCAACTCCACCTTAAATGCATCTGTCAATCCCACCACTGACCTCACCACTGTCACACTACCCTCGTACATATCCTGTACCACTCTTACATACTTCTCTGCCACTCCCAACTTCCTCATACAGTACCACAATTCTTCTCTAGGCACCCTGTCACATGCTTTCTATAAGTCCAAAAAGACACCATGCAACTCCTTCTGACATTCTCTATACTTTCCATCAACACTCTTAGAGAAAACATCACATCTGTAGTGCTCATTCCTGGCATGAAACCATAATGCTGATCACTAATCATCACCTCCCTTCTTAACCTAGCTTCCATTACTCTTTCCCATAACTTCATGCTGTGACTGATCAGTTTTATCCATCTGTAGTTACTGCAGCTCTGCACATCACCCTTATTCTTAAAAATTGGTACCAAAACACTTTTTCCACACTCAGATATCCTCTCACTTTCCAAGATTTCATTAAACAGTCTGATTAAAAACTCCACTGCCATTTCTTCTAAGCACCTCCTTGCTTCCACTGGTATGTCATCTGGGCCAACAGCCTTTCCATTCTTCATCCTCTTCATAGCTGTCATTACTTCCTCCTTGCTAATCTGTTCCACTTCCTGATTCACTATCCCCACATCATCCAACATTCTCTCTGTCTCATTCTCTTCATTCATCAGCCCCTCAAAGTACTCTTTCCATCTTCTCAACACACTCTCCTTGCTTGTGAGTACATTTCCCTCATTATCCTTTGTCACCCTTACCTGCTGAACATCTTTCTCAGCTCGGTCCCGCTGTCTAGCTAATCGGTACAGGTCCTTTTCTCCCTCCTTAGTGTCCAACTTTTCATACAACTCTCCATATGTCATATCCTTAGCCTTCGCCACCTCTCTCTTTGCCATGCGCCTCATCTCCTTATACTCCTGTCTACTTTCTTCATCTCTCTGACAATCCCACTTCTTCGCCAACCTCTTTTTCTGTATACTCTCCTGTACTTCCTCATTCCACCACCAGGTCTTCTTGTCCTCCTTCCTTTGTCCAGATACACACCAAGCACTTTTCTAACTGTCTCCCTTACCAGCTCTGCTATTGTTACCCAGCTATTCGGTAACTCTTAACTGCCACCCAGCGTCTCCCTTAACTCTTTCCTGAACTCCACCTCACAGTCACCTTTTTTCAACCTCCACCATTTGATCCTTGGCACTGCCTTCACACTTCTCCTCCTCCTCTTCTTGATCACCAATGTCTTACTACAGACCACCATTCTATGCTGCCTAACTACACTTTCTCCTATTACCACTTTACAGTCTCCAATCTCCTTCAGATTGGCTGTCCTGCACAGGATATAATCCACCTGTGTGCATCTTCCTCCACTCTTGTACATCACCCTATGCTCCTCCCTGTTCTTAAAATACGTATTCACCACAGCCATGTCCATCCTTTTCACAAAATCCACTACCATCTGAACTTCTGCATTCCTTCCTTTCTTTAACACCATACCTACCCATCACTTCCTCATCCCCTCTGTTTCCTTCACCACCATGCCCATTGAAATCTGCTTCAATCACCAGTCTCTCACCCCTGGGTGCACTCACCACCACTTCATCCATCTCATTCCAAAATTTTTCTTTCTCATCCATCACACACCCAACTTGCGGAGCATATGCACTAACAACATTCATCATTGCACCATCAATTTCCAGCTTCATAAACATCACTCTATCCGACACTCTTTTCACCTCCAAAACACTCTTGACATACTGTTCCTTCAGGATAAACCCAACCCTATTTCTCCTCCTATCCACACCATGATAGAACAATTTGAACCCACCTCCGATACACCTGGCCTTACTTCCCTTCCATCTGGTCTTTTGCACGCACAATATGTCAATCTTCCTTCTCTCCATCATATCAGCTAACTCTCTCCCTATACCAGTCATACTGCCAACATTCAAAGTTCCTACCCTCACTACCACATTGCTAACCTTCCTCCTCTCTCTTTCTGCTTTCGGGCATGTCTACCCCCTCTTCTCCTTCTCCGTCCCACAGTAGTCCATTTTCCGCCAGCACCCTGTTGGCCAACAGTAGTGGTGGTGGTTGTTGTTAACCCAGGCCTTGACTGATCCTGTATGGAAATCTGTATTGTCCGCATATGTCATTTGACAAATGTTTTAAACCGGATGCCCTTCCTGATACAACCCTCCCCATTTATCCGGGCATGGGACTGGCACGAAGAAATGTACTGGCTTGTGTATCCTCAGTGGCTGGTTTACTCTAGTAAGTGAACTAGGGAACAGTAATTCTTTAGATCAATCAGGAAAATATAGTGAGATTAAAGAGTATTGTTTTTCTGTAGCCATGTGAATCTTTCCATCAATGTTATTTTTAAATATTTCCTGTGATTGAAACTCTGGTGGTGATTGTAAACAGATATTTAGTATTTTCATGTTCTTTTATTATTTATTATTAAATATATTTAAACTTTTCATTGTGGCTGTTTTTTTTAACTTTGAGAGTATTTATATTTATTTGGTGACACTGTAGCTGCTCCTGAAAGTCCTGCTGCCTTGGTCAAACACTACCATTTGTATTAGTAATAATTTTACTCAGCATAATTGGGTGCCCTTGTAAGAGCCTTGGAGTAACTAGCTTTGGAGTATTCTGGTGGCAATATCTACCTTACAGTCTGGGCAGAGGGGGCATGGCTGGTAAATCTGTGCCAGGTTTTCCCAGGTGTGTGTGTGTGAAAATCAGATCTCAAACTGTGTGTGTGTGTCAGCTACTTGGAGCAGGGACACAGAGCACTGGTTTCACAGAGAGGGTGATGGAGGACTTGGCTTGGAACACTCTGCTGAGGGCTCAACTCTATAGCTGTGTCAGTGGGGAGTCTTATTTGGGGCCTGGAGAGAAAGAGAGAGAGAGGGAAAGTGTGTTTCCTGTGTGCTCTTAAGGGAAATTGTGCTTGGTGGAGAGAGATGCATCTGGAAATACTGTGTGTATCTGTTTTTGTTCCAAGTGAAAATCCCTCACTGGTGTCAGTGGTGAGGATTGAGGCTCCATGATTACTGGCCCAGAGGAGGGATGTCACAGAAGTAAATGGTAAAGTTTTGTTTTTTGGACATAACAGAAAAATATCGACCCCTTCTCAGCCCCTGTACAGTGTTGCCTTGAATTTTTGGCATTGATTTTTAATGAAGGAGCTAGCTTCTCAACAGTTAGAGTTCAGTTAGCAGCGAACTCTAGCATTCATATTGGATTTGAGAATTCTTCCTTGGCTTCATCTAAGCTTTGTAAGGTCTTTTTGAGAGGCACTGTCCTGCTGAGATCTCCCCATAAAGACCCTACTCCACCATGGGATTTAAATTTGGTACTGCAGGCTTTAATTCATTGTCTCTTTAAACCAGCAGCAAAATGTGATCTTAAATTTCTGACCTAGAAAACTGTCTTTCTGGCAGACATTACCTGTGGTAGAAGAATTTCAGAACTTCTAGCATTGTCATCTAAACCTCCCTACTTGATATTTCATAGGTATAGATTGACATCATGTACCAACTCTTCTTTCCTTGCTAAGTGGTGTCAGAATCCGGTATCAAACAGTCCATTAATCTGCCGGTCTTCTTTCCAACAATTTGCAAACATAGGTGAATATATGTTGTATTTATTGGATGTTCACAGTTAAATTAGGAAGACAGATCAATTATCTTTGTCCTTTGCAGATTCTAAATTGGGAAAATCAGTTGGAAAGGTAACTTTAGCCAGGTGGCTGACAGATTGCATACCATTTGTCTGCAAGTTGTTTTTATCCATACTAAAACCTTTAAGAGCCCATTCAGCTGGGTTCATGGCAACTTCTTCATTGTTTCTATTTATGGCTTTTATGGATGACATATGTGCAGCTGCAACTTCCTCATACCTTTATTACTCATTACAAATTGGATCTGGTCTCTAAGGGAAGAACAGTATTTGTCGGAACCTTGCTCAGGAATATCCTTCCTTATAGTCTACCCAGGATTTTAGGTAGCTGGGACTTTGTCCCAACAGTTGAGGAAAGAATGAAAATTGACATCAGATAAAAAAAAGTTATGTACTTACCATAATGTTCCATCTGTGATGTGCATTTTCATTCTTCCTCAACTTCCCACAGACCAACCCCCAACCTTTTTCACAGTTATCTTCTGGAAGAACTAGAGCCTATAAGGACACCATTGTCCCTTTTGTTGGGCTCCAGGTATGGCTTTCTGCTGTCAGGATTATTATATTAGTACATCCTACTTTGTTAACCAGCAGACAAGATCTGAGCTATATTAGGGGTTAGTGCATTATGGGTAAGGGAGGAGCTCAAGAGTTTTTTGGTGGCCACGAGCTAAAGTAATAGCGGAGTCGGATCCGAGGTTTGGCTCTGAACCCAACATTTATGAAACAATTGGGGAAGAATGAAAATGGACAACACAGATGGAATGTTATGGTAAGTACATAACTTTTGTTTATCAGTTGTTTAATTAGAATAATTACTTGAAGCATTTAAAAAAAAATTGTGTGGACAGGAAACACTGTGGTCATGTAGCTGTGAGTCTCAAGAAATCTGAGTGCTAGATCTTTATTTACTGGGCATTTTCTAACAGTAGGATGGAGGGAGATTACTGTGGCTGACCCTTTCAGCAGTCCACTTAAAGGATTTACAAAGTGATAAATGTTTATGAAGCTATGCTCCACAAAAATCTCATTCCATCATAGCAGTAAAATTTTGATACTTGATGGCAGATAACTAGAAACTCATATAGGCAGTTTAATTCACATATGTCATACAACCATGGTTTTCAGTATGCAATAACATATGTCAGCACATTTTCAGTACTGTATCCAACTTATCAGACCAACTGTCCCTGGTAATGACTGTTATGCATGTAACTTTTGTGCATGTACAAATGTTGTCATGCATTTCTTTCCTGACTAATGCTATTCTCTTAAAAATGGTCTCTTTTTCTCAAAACATTTGGAGTACAGTAGGGGATTTCTGCCTTCATTTCTAATTGTTCACCTCCTTATATGTCCGCATTTTGTTTATCACACATCTTTAACCACAGTTCCTGCAGTTATCCTCCAATGCTGTTATGTGACAGTAACAGATATTTTACTTTCTCTGCAGCAACCTTCTGTGTCCAATTCTCAGATAAGTGGGATAAGCCCTCTTGGTGCCACTGTGGCTACATCAAAAGTATCTTCCAGTACAGTGACCTCTTCTGTTGTAGGACTTCCATCTGATGCCACCATTATAAAGACCATCTCTGTTACTCCTGGAACGAACAGTGTACCAGCTACTGTGAAAGTCGTTGCTCCACCTATGATGGTAATTTTTTTCTGTTTTAATGTATGTTGGCAGGAGTAAAAATGTTAAACATTTAATTCATTTTTTCTTATAAGGTCAAGCGCAGTATTAGGGTATCTAAAGTGTATTATCTCCAATATTCTTGACACATAGGTCCAGCTGAAGTTTATTTGCCTTTAACATCACTGAACTTCTTTCAAATTTTATTTGTTTTTATTTACTAAAACATTATGTGAAGTAGCATTTTTAGAGTGGTGATACAATTTTTGTGTACTTTTAACATTAATTTTATTTCTTCCTGGTGGTTATATATTTTGAATATTGCCGTTTTAGTAGGTTAGATCTTTGGCCGTGAATTAAACATACACTAGATTTACTTGTCTGGCTGAGTGACAAAGATGTTGCTTAGGGAGTACATGAGCACTCAGCATTACAGTATGGACTGAATAGTTTCTAACAATTATCCAAAGAGTTTTTTGTTTCTTTTTCCTCCCTGCCTAAGTCACCATCAAGCTGCCATCTGTCTGCTGCTCAAGACAGACCATTTTTTTCTTTCTCCTAGAGGCAAGAGCCATGCAGTGGAAAGAGGAATCATCTCCAATCCTAAGCCATGGGATTTTGTAACTTTAAGGCCCTAATCAAGTGCACATACCCATAACTGCCTCAGGATTTAGCATTCAGAGGACATTAGAAAAGGTGTGTAACTTCCTTCAGTGGGTGGCATAACCTCTCAAGGCTGCCCTTATTAACAAGTTCACATTTACAGACATTATACTTCACATATGTTGCTGTCTGCCATATAACCCAAGCAACATTATATAAATTATTCAATTCCTGCCCTTTTTTAAAACAAGTTGTTGTGTCTTTCGGCTTTTCCTGGTTAGGGGTCGCCACAGCGGAACTTCGGTCCGCTGATGATTGGCAGTTGATTGTTACGTGCCGAGTTGCCAGCTCTGATGCACAACCTTCAACGAAGGTATGCCCATTCACGCATGTCTCCACGCAGAAGACGCTCTAGCTGAGAATCGAACCTGGCAGCGTCTTAGTGTGAGGCACATCTTTATTAAACCATCACTTACGACATAGGCAGTCATACATTTATATAAATGAAAACAAACCACAACGACACAATCCTAGTTGCAGGCATTTTACATCACAAACCATGCTGACACACTCCCATTTGCAAACATTATACATCACTTATACTCTACCCAATCATTTTCAGTCAAACATTACATAGGTCATTTAAGTCCTGCCTTCTTTTAAACCTCATTCCTCCCCTGGATGTATTGTTCCCACAATTCCCATTTTTTCCTGTGTACTTTGCTTCTGCAGTTTTCTACAGATCTCAATTCCAGTAGTTTTATCTCTGCTACTATATTCACTACTTCTAGTGTAGTTGTTTTAGATTTTGATTTCCATTTTCTAGTAATTGCTTTTTTGGCAACCACCATAATTAGACACAGCAAGGCCTTACCAGGTCTAGGCAATTCCGATTCTATATCATAGCTCAGAAAAATCATATCCACCATCACACAATCTGCACGCACAGCATCTTCAAAAGTGCATCTTGCAGGGAATCCTTAAAGTCTACCAACCCACAGCACTCCCCAAAAATATGTTCCTAGTTACCTTTTTCTTCCCCATCACACCTCCAAAATTTGCTGTCTACCTGAGGAAAAAAATTATGGAGTCTACTTGGGGTATAAAAATATCTATGTAAACATTTCCAAGCAAAAATCCTAGATGTTCTAGATTTTTTTCTTATTTGGGAGACATCTCTATATCCTCCAATTGTGTTTCTTTGTGAATTGCTTATCCAATCCTTTCTAACCTCCTGTGATTGATTTTTATAGTTATCATGTAATATTGTATATGCTCTACTAATTATTCCCATTTTAATGGCATATTTTGTTCTAGACTTTTTTTTTTTGTTTAGGACCCCCCTATTTCTTTCTCTTTGCCTATATTGTGATGTCAATCCTTGATAGGGAAGGCAATCTCTAATCTGCAGTCCTAATAAATTCTTGGCATTTTCCCATTCTGTCATCTTTCCCTCTCTAATTATTTGCTCCCAATACCTTGGTTCTTTTGTCAGTTTTCCCCAATAAATTCCAGCCCCTCTCTTGCCTGTTGTTTATATTCCGTCTCTATCGGCAGAATCTCCTTTTTCCATTCCTGTGGCAGCTTAAATCTTAGCTCCCTCTTGAATCTGGAGCTCCAGTTGGATCTCTGTTCTCCACCAGGGATTCAGCAGTGGGAGCAAGTATTCAAATATGATCCTCATCCCTCTCTCACAAAGAGAGAAAAGCTGACACAGATATATTTCTCCTCTTTTCTCCTAAAAAAGCAGCTCCAGTTGTACTCAAAGAGCTATTTTAACTTAGGTTGCCTGGGTTTGTAATCAGGGCTTTATCCCTTTACTTAAGCAGAGATGGCTTGCCTAAAGTGTTTTTGTCTTGTCTTGCTGCTGTCTATAAAGTATTTTATGGGGGGAATGTGTTCTTATTTGGTTTAATTTGCAATTAAGAAATACAACATGTGATCTGATATTGTCATTTTCATTCATTCCTCAAAAAATGGGTTCTGATCCGATCCTCTGATCCATCTCTGCATCTTTTTCCAGCTCGTGAAACACTGAAACTTTCAAACTTCTCCCTTACCTACAGTGCAGTAGTCCCCTACCATACCTCTGATCTCATTTGCCGTTTTTGCGTACAGAAATGATCACTGTCAGCTCTTGAGCAGTATTAGTTTTTTTCTGAGTAAAATTAGAAATGTCTTTGTTTATCTTTTTATCTTTTTTCTTAGTGAAGTTCTCTACCTATCCTCCCTTGCCTTTTCTAAATTTTTAATGTAATTTTACAGTACCATAGTTGGTATTTTCTCTTTCTTTCTTCTCTTTTATACCTTTTAAACATATTTTTCTATTACCATTGTTGCTAGTACTTTTCCTTTATCTTTATCTATCTAAAAAAAATTATTCTCTTCATTCTTGTAGAAAAGGTATGGCTGAAAAACCCGTCCAGTTTTAAAAAAAATGTACAGTCCTTGGCCATAAAATTCCAATGTCTGATGCACACGCTGTGTGCATTTATTGTTTAGTCCTGGCCCCCTTGGATTCTGCCTGTGACATTTGTAATACCTTCAACCCTAGGGCCCTTATTGTTATGAGAAATAAACTCATTTGAGAGGATTACTCTGCTCAAAATTTTCTGATGTAGTATCTGGGGTTTAAACCCCTAAAAACATGACAAAAAGTAGGCTAAAAAACATTCCCAGACCCTACAAGTTCCTCGACTCCGGGTTCGGAACTGCCTGTTAAAATTTAAAAACCTTCAGATCCAGCCTGTTTGGATTCAAAGTCAAAATCTTCCAATCTGACTACTTTGTATCCAAAAACAAAAACTTTGGATTTGCCCCCTTCAGATCCGAATAAGCATATGAATACGTCACCATGGATCCGATCTCTTCCAAGCCTGGATCTGGTGTCCTCTCATCTCCCATTTCCTTTTCTGGAAAGGTTGGAGATGGATGATTCTCAGAGCCATAGTGTCAGTGCCAGATGTAGGGTGTTGGAGTCGACTCCAAGGTTGTCTGAGCCATTCCTGCCCCTCGGAGCCTCAGCACTGGACAGCTTGGCTCCAACCCCTGCCCTGAGTAGTTTGCCTTCAGGTCAGAAGGAGCCGATGGTCTGGAAGCATGTCTTATGAGAACCATCACTGTCTTTCTGTCCAGGCCATTTTGCTTTTGAGGTAGTGGAGAGAGTTTTCTCTGCTCCAAGAGAAAGGACGTATCCACCCTCCTCAGCTCCTACTTCCCAGTCCCAGCTGTCTTTGTGTCTTGAGCCTGAACGTTCTGCACCACAGGGACAGCCAGTCCAAAGTCTCCAGGATACCCAGCAGGGTATATTGATATCTTATGATACTTCTTCAGAACATCCTGCCGAAGAAGTCCCTAGGAGGAGAGAGAGTGCAAAAGGAGGCATTTAGACTCTCAAGGGTTTTGTTATGGAGGAAATAGATTTCATTGAGGGGGAACGGTTCCCACTATCACCACCTGATGACATGTCCTTTGGAGACATACTAGAAATCCTTAAGCAAAGGGCTGACTGGTTTATTGACAGTCCATCCCAAGAGGAATCAGTATTCCTGGAGCTACCTCCTGAGTGACTCCACCTGCCGACAAACTCATTGATTTGATCTCTTGACAAGCTTGAAAGGAACCTGATTCTGTTGAGTCAATCCCCAAGAGACCAGATAGGATCCTTGCACCACCCGAGGATAGGGAATTTTTGAGCAAGGAAGTACCAGTTGATGCCATGGTTATAATAGTGGCCACATGAAAGGAACTTGCAGAAAAAGATTCCTCTGTTTATCCCCCTAACAGGGAATCTAGGGTGCTGGACAGATTCGGGAAGCGTGTATATGCTTCAGTGACTTTTGCACTTCTGTTGCTGAATTATTTGGCACATTTCACTATACTCCAGAGGGATTTGATTAAAGAACTTAACAAATCCCCTTCTGGGACCATTACTTCTGAGTCAGAGAGGTCGCTTGCCTCACAGTTGGCACCCTACAATCTATTTTAAATTTGTCCATAAGGCTGATATCACATGCGGCAGAAGGTACCTCAAGAGTGGTGAGTTCAGGCATTTCCATTAGGAGGCATGTGCCTGAGTGATTTCGCAGAGCCCTTCAAGTCTTCCTTTGTCAATGCTCCCTTTGACAGAAGTTCTTTATTTAGCCCCAAGGTTTAAGACACACTATCCAGGGGTGAGCAGGATGGTAAAACCCTGTGTGCTGGGGGCACACGTTTTTCGACTCCTGAAAGGACCTTTTTTAGGAATCAGTGCGATTATCAAAAAATCTGATTCAGAAAGTCCCAGGGTCCCTATAAAGATCCACATGGAGATAGTTTCCCCAGAGGCAGAGGGGGGACTCTAATTGAAGACGCTTCCCACTCGGCAGAGGACACACTCAAAACTAAGGATTTACAGATACCTTCTCTGACATATCCTACCAGCGCTTCTGAAAAAAGACATGATTATACATCTCTGGAGGCAGTCGGGGTTGTTTATCCTTACACCAGCGAGCCTGGCTAGAGATTACAAAAGATTCATGGGTGTAAAGGATTATTTACTGAGGTTATGTTATACCCTTTTCCCTAACCCTCCTTGACAATAAACAAAATTCTGGTTGTTCTATTTAGTCAGGGGAAAGCAGCAGTACTAGAAATTAAAAAAAAGCTGCTCGAAAAATGAGTCAACCAAGAGGTTCCCCCGGAGCACAGAGAGTCCAGAACATAAGATTTTTTTTTAGTGCCAAAGAAAACAGGATCCTGGAGACCAATTTAGATCTCAGCATTCTGAACAAGTCATTTCAGAACACCAAGTTCTGGATAGCCATGGTTTTGTCCAATCTGCCTTTTCTGCACAAGGACAACCGGAAGTGCTCAGTAGAACTTCAGGATGCATACTATCATATAAAAATGAACAGACTATCCAGAAGATATCTATGCTTCTGGGTTGGAGCCAGTCATTACCAATTAAGAGCTCGGCCCTTTGGTCTCACCACAGCCCTCAGGGTGTTCATCAAATCCATGGCAGCAGTGGCAGCTCACAAGACTCCAAGGATTCCAGGTGTTTCTTTACTTAGGCTCATAACCTCTCCGACCAGGCATCATCTGATGAAAGCATGAGATTATGTACTCCAGTTATGCTCTCCCCTGGGAATTACCATCAATCACAACAAATCTCAGAGACTTCCAAGATGGCTGCACATTGAGTAACAGCTTAACTGTAGCTCTCCCAATGTGAAAACAGAAACTCAGCAGAAAAGGCCAGTAGACTTTTGTGTTTATGGATAAATTTCAGTAACTGGCTAGTAAGTCTACTGCCTGGATGCCAGGAAAAAAAAATACAGAACACCTGGAAAAAAATTGGCTACAAAAAGTGAGTAAGAAACACTGACTGGGGAAAGTTGGAGAGTTCTGCAGCTGTTCAGCAAAAAGCAATACAGCCTCCAGAGATTACTTCCAGTAACCTACAGGAAGATATAAGACAACTGCACACAGACCTGGTTAAAATAAACAAAACACTGATGAAGTATATCAACACAAACAACAAAAGGCTGGAAAAAATGGAAGAAGCTTTAAACAGATATTCAGATGAGGTGATAAAGCTGCAAAAAAATCAGAGATTGAAATGAAGAAAAGGCTGGATGAATATGAGACTGCTCAGGAAGAGATGTTTAAAAAAAATAGAATTAGAGGATGGAGCACATAGAGAAAACTTGAGATTTTCAACTATACCAGAGAAGCTGGAAGGAACAGACTGCATTAACTTTTATGAAAGCGCAAATAAGCAACTGGACTGGTATTCCAAAGCAGGAGTTGTTAGTTGAAAGGTAACATCATGTGTATGCTCCAACCATGGCTATGAGAAAGCAACATACACCTTTAATAGTAAATATGCATTCCTACCTGCAGGAGGAGTTGATTCTGACAAAACTGTGGCAGAAGAACAAAATACTAAAAGTGGGAGACAGCAAAGTGTTTGTGGAGAATGATTACTCATTGTACACCAGGCAGAAGAGGAGTAAATTCATTCCTCTGTTCAGGGAATGTCACAACACAGGTGTGAGATTCAAGCTGCTGTACCCAGCTGTCTTCAAGGTATTCCTCCCTGGAGGGACAGAATCATTTGTTGATGAAGTACATGCTAAGGAGGAAATACAATAGTTTGTCCAACAAAAAGTGAGCTGTGAAACAGAAGGATATTCTCATTCTCGTTCTTCTGGTAATAAACACCACAGAGAGACTGTACCTGAGAAATATTTTCTACTGTTTCAACAGAAAATGTTGGAGAGAAAGAAGGGAACATAAGAGTTGACTAGAAGAACCGAGAGTACGTTGGAAATGAAGCAGAGCCAGGATTTGGGAGCTGGATATGAAGAGTAGTAAAACCAGTAACCTGATGTGGGATTGCAATGCAATAGTTATATTTGTGAAATATGACAGAACAGAAAAGTCTGGGCAAACTGGACTTTTTCAGAATTTGTTGGACTTCTGGGGGACTCTAAAGTATATGCCCCGATTCATGTCATTGTTTGGAAAATGGTTTGGGAAGAGGAAGTGGGGAGAAAGTTGACTGTAAGTAAAGGAAACTTTTTTTTCTTAATAGTACTATGTTTGTGATGTGTAGTTTTCTTTGCATGCTAGAAAGTATAGTTTTTTTCAATTATTTTTAAGTGTAATGGGGATTGTAAATAGGTGCTGCTGTTTTTTTCTTTGTTTCTTTCTCCCTTCTTGATTATTTTAAGAAATATAGTCACTGCAGTGTAAAAAAAATGCCTGGTTAAAAGAGCATGACAAAAGAAAAATTAATGTGCTTTTCCTCATTCTTATGTGGGGGAATGACTGGATTAAGGATGTTAGATTGATTTAGTAACACGTTTTAAGAGAAAGCAAGTAAATGAAAAATAATGTTGAATACTATGAGGCTTTTTTCTAGCAAACAAATGCATGCTTAGTAACAATTCTGTATCTGGCCCTTATGTCTCCATGGAGACAATCTGATAAAGAAAAATTGGTTACAGTTTGATGGAGAGTGATTGGCAGGGGGAAAAAAAGAAAGTGGCTAGGAGATAATGTTCTCTGAAAGCATTCAGGGGTTTTCCCAGCTGGGAGAGCTATAAAGATGAGACAAAACCAGTTAGCACTTAGAAACACAGACTGCATCATGCGTCTTATCATGAATAACCTTTCTTTTAGGTTAACTCAAATATGTGAGTGTGGCTGTTAGTTCAAGACATTTGTTCCTGTTAGGAGGGTAAAACTTCAATATTTGAAGATGTACATAGTTTAGTGTGCTACTATTACATTAATAGGTTTGGGGATATTGGGGGTTTGTTTTTGTTTTTTTTTTTCTTTTTTTGCTTGAGGGCTTTCAATAAAACAGGAAGTTTTGTAAGATGTAACATAGGCTCAAATGGATATCACAAGAAACAACTATATAAAAGTTCAACCCGCCAAACAGTGTATGCATGTAACAAAGGCTGAAACTAGACATTTAACAAAAAAGGTTTTATACATAAAAGGTGAGAAAAAAAATGTTTAATATAGCGATGCTTTCTGTAATGTCTTTATCTGTAAGACCATTGACATTTCAATGCAAAAAAAGAAAGAATAGTGAACTGTATTAAACAATGTAGAGTGTGGATAGGTATGTTAGAGGAGGCACACTTGGAAAGAACTGAACATGTGAATTTGATAAAGAAAGGTTTTCAGGGTGGTTATTCAGTGGGATATCTGGGACAAAGGAAAAGAAAAGTACTTCTATTAATTGCAAGAGGAGCACCAGTGGTGATAGAAGAGGATAAAAAAGATAATGGCAGATTTTGTGTTAAGAGGCTACTGGGAAGGGAAGAGGAGATTACACTGGCATGTATTTATATTCCACCTAAAAGTGCTATAATGGAGCTTAAGAAAATTCTGGGAGAAATAATCAGTTTTCAGCAAGGAATATTACTTATAGGTGGAGACTGGAATTTGATTTGCAGCAGTGAAGATGTGTCAGGGGCCCAGAAGGGAAAGTATAAGAAAGGAGGGTAGATTTTTGAAGAAATGTATGAAAATATTTGGCATGGAAGATGTGAATTAAATAGTAGGAGTATGGAGTGAATTTGGATATTTTTCCCCAACATACAAAAACTGGTCTAGGCTAGACAGAATTTATATTTCACAAGAACATGTGCCTTTAAAAAACACAAATCCACCAGCCCAAGGTCAGAAAAATAACTCTTGTTTGGGACATTTTGTTTAGTAACGTGCATTTAATTGAAGGTCTTGGTACATACCCAATAACAAAAAGACAAACAAAAATAAACTAGCGACAGAAACAAACTACTGCTTTTTGTGATAGTTCATCCTCAATTTGGATACTCGTCAGCTTCAACTGTTTACCTACAGTGCAGCGGATTTTTCCGTTCTTTGGACTGCTTTCTCTTGGACATACCCAATAACACCAATAATAACTAAAATAAAAACACAGGGTAATGAAATAAAAATGAGACACTGCTGCTTTCCCACCTATCTGTTGAAAAGACAGGAATTTAGGGAATGCATAGTGGAGATTTATTCTTTTTTTTTTTTACTCAAACAGTTTTTATTAATTTCCAAAAATAAAATAATACAATACATTTATCTAATGAATAACCTATTATAACAAACTATATACAGTATGTACATTTGGCCTAAATGAGAGGAAGAACAATTCAAAGGAGAAAGATACGCATTAATAAGCATTTCTATTTCTTTCTCTTCTCGGTTAAAGAGATTGTGGTAGATTTTAGTGTTTCACTAAGAGTAAGAATTTTCTTCCAACAGTTGTTAGTCCATTTTTTTAGGAATAATTCTTGTTTCCTTGACTTTTATTTCCAGTAGCGCTGTTTCTTTTAGTAAAATCAAAAATTCTTCAATATTTGGTTCTGAGGAGGATTTCCATTTTCTTGTAATACATTTTCTAGCAACTGCTAGTATAGTCCAGAGGAAGATGTGTTATTTTTACACATTTCATTTGTTTCAATAACATTCGAGAAAATCAAAGACTTGGTTAATACAAATGTATCTGTGAATATAGGTTGAAGAAAATTTCTAATCTCCTCCCAATATTTTTTGATTTTGTTGCAATCATAATTTATGAGGTTCCAATCAGCATTGCAACTTAAAGAGCATCTCCAGCATGTAGCATTTCTGGAAGAATTTATTATAGCTATCTTATTAGGAGTATAAAAAGCTCTATGCAGGAATTTCCAAGTGAAAATCTTCCATACTTATAAATTAGAAGTTAATTTAATAGAGTACAACAACTTAGTTTTGCTTTCAGTTGATAGATTAATTGTATGTCTCTTAGTGATAAAATTCCAGAATTTTTGTTTAGGGTTAACGTTATAATTTATTAAAATTTTGTATAGTTTTGATGTTAAATTTGTCCAATTAAAATTGTTATATATCATTTCCTGCATACAGAATATTAGTTTAGGTTCAGATTTAAAGGAAGAGGAGTTAATTATTCTGCATAGTTCTTGAGCACGAGATAAAAATATTTTGAAGTATAAGCCAGTCTGTGTTTGGAATACCAAATGTGTTTTTTATTTCTTGAATATCTAGACATAACAAACTCTTAATACAGTGTTGCCAGCAAATGAGATTTTTTGACTCCCAATTGTTAAATATACTTCTATGAATTTTGTTAGGGAAGTTTTTTGTAATTCTGAAGGGTATTAGTAATTCTCACCATAATTTTATGTCTATATTGGAATTGATGAAAGGCCTAAATAAATTCTAAATGTAGTTTACATAATTTAAATTAGTAGGTTTCACCATATTGTATTGTAGGTTGACGCATAATATATGCCAGAATTTGTTAGTTTGATTGTTTAATAGGAGATTTTTTGCTAATTTGTTTTCATTTAGAAAAATGATAGTATGGAGTGATTTCCACGCAGAAGAAAAATTAGGGTCTATCCAGTTAATAATTATTTAAAAAAATTGAGGCTTTGATGTATGTTTCTAAATCTGGAAAGTTGATTACCCCCAGTTCCCAGAGTCTAATATGATGAGAGAAGGCTATCCTATTTCTTTTCGGAAACCATAGAAAGTTTAATAAGATTTCATAGGTTCATAGGTAGGTACTAGGCTATTGGCCCTAAGGCCTATACAAGCCTAGCCCAAAAGGTACCCTGGCTTTCGCCACCCAAGAAAATTATTTTCTTGTGCTCCTGTCAAGCAGAGCCACAGAAGTGATCCCCGGGGTGAATTTCCTATTACCCATCCAATCATCAAGATTTTTCTTGAAGAGTGCTAATGAGGAGCTCTGCTTAACATAGGTAGTCTGTTCCAGAGTATGGGAATTCTCTGGGACAGGAATCTATCCCTCCAGCATGTTCTGTTTATTGTGGTGACAAGGTTTAGGTCCCTAGAGCATGTAGCTCGGAGGATTGGGATTTCTTTAAGTGGAGCATGTCCAACAGCTCTGGGTTTGACATAGCTTTGTATGTTAGGCAGAGATCGCCACTGAGTAGGCGATATGCAACGGAGTAAAGCTGGAATTATTTGAGACGATCTGCGTAGGGCATCTGTTTTAGGCCAGTAATCCTCTTTGTGAGGTATTTCTGCGGCCTTTCCAATTGTTGTAGATGTCTTGTGAGGTACATACTAAAAGGGGCGTTGTACTCTATAATGGGTCTAATGACTGATAGAGGGGAACAATGACCTCTTTTTTTCTGGATGAGAAACCTTTTGTGATGAGGTGTGCCACGTAGAAGGATTTCCTGACCACTGTGGCGATGTGATTATCAAAGGAGAGACTACTGTCTACCTGTGTCCCAAGGTCTCTTACCACACTTTCGGTGTTAAGTAGACTACTGCCTATGTGGTAGCTCATGGGTACAGAGTTTTTACCAAAGGGGATGACAATGCACTTTTTGGCATTGAGCTTGAGGCCATGGTTTTGACACCAGGCATCGGTCCTAGTGAGGCCTTTTTGTAGGATGTCCACATTGTTAGGAGTTTTGATTATGGCTCCTAGTTTGCAGTGATCTGCGAACTTCGTTAGCCAAAGACCTTCTGTGTTAGCCTGTACTTAAGAGAAGTAGATACCAAACAGGAGAGGACCCAGGACTGAACCCTGTGGTACTCCACTTGTCACTGGTCTGAAGTCTGATTTGGAGTCTGCTACTTTCACAGTGTGGGTTCTGTCAGTAAGCCAGTTGGCAACCCATCTTGTGACATAGGGATTTATACCTAGTTTAGTGAGTTTATCTGTAATTCCAGAGTGGGGGATGGTGTTGAACGCCTTGGCAAGATTTAGATAGGCTGTGTGAACCACCTTACCCTCATCTATGGCTTTGGTGACTGCTTCAAAGAAGTCTATCAGGTTTAGGAGACATGATCTGCCTTTTGCAAACCCGAAATGTGTGGGGTCCAGAGTTTGGAGATCTCCAGTGTCTTTGTTTATGAATTACATGATGATATGTTCCATGGCCTTGCAGACCAGGCTCGTCAGGCTAATGGGGTGGTAGTTCCCGGGGTCTGTTGTGGCTCCCCTTTGTGGAGTGGGATAACCGTCACAGTGCGCCATTCAATGGGCACGAAGCTGAGGTAAGGCTATGACTGAACATGGTACTTAGGTGGGGTGCCATTTCATTCTGTAGTTCATGTAGAAGGCAGCCTGGGATGTTGTCAGGTCCCATGGATGCTGTGTTCTTGGCTTTGGAGAGTGAGGTTTTTACCTGTGCAGCCGTGATTGCAGGAACTTTGCATTCTTCTAGTATAGAGATGGGCCCTTTAAGGGGTGAGAGGGGGGTAAAGTTAGCACTGAACCTATCTGCCAGGATGATGGCAATATCAGTTGCTTCTGTATATTTAGTGACATTGTGCTGTAACTCAGAGCAGATCTGAGTGTTGCCATTGAGATTCTTGACATAGCTATAGAATGCTTTGTGGTTGTCTTTAGAATCAGTGGAGATTTTGTTTTCATAACTAGCTTTGGAGGATTTTATGAGGGATCTCCGCTTCTTACTGAGGCTGACCAGGGAGTTCCTCCAATCATGGGATTTTACTCTTTTTTTTTTTTGCAACAGTTTCTTTCTTCTGTTGTAGTTTGTTTATGGCAGAAGACCACCAGATTGGCTTCCTTTTTTTTGGAGGATAGCATCTTGATTCTGTTAGGGATAGCACAATCTATGCACTTGTGTAAGTGCTTATAAAGTGCATTTGTGTAAGATTCAGCAGTCGTACCTCTATTGCCCATCTGTATGGGTGTCGTGAAGTTTGCCACTTCTGTTTTAAGAAGTGTGAAGTTGGCTTTGGAGGAATTTTTTACGGTTGTTTTCCTAATGGGGGGTGGGAGTGGGATGTGGATGTCTAGAGTGATTAGCTTGTAGTCTGATCTGACCAACGAGGAATTGACTGGTGGTGTGGAACACCGATCGCCCATGTTGGTGATGACCAGGTCTAGGATATTGCTGCCCTTTGTGGGGATGTGGATAAGTTGATCCAAGGCATTGGAATTTATGAGTTCCAGAAAACGTTGAGCAAAAGAGTTGGTACATGAGTAGTTTTCCCAGTTAATGGTGGGGTAGTTGAAATCACCCATTATTAGGGTGTTGGGTTGTACCCTAATATTTTCCAGTGTATCAAGAAAAGAGGAGTGGGAATCCTGAGGCATGGTGGGGGGTCTGTAGCAAGCTACAATCTGGATTGCAGTCTTGCCCAGAGTTAGTTGAACTGGGATAATCTCGGATGCATTATACTGAGCAACTAGCTTGGAGGTGTGGATATCCTTAATGAATATGGACACTCCTCCACCTTTAGTGTTTCGGTCCAGGTTAGGTGGCCGAAAGGTCTGGTATGAATTATAGCCTGGTAATGCAGGGGTGCTCTCTGGAGCTTTGAACCAGGTCTCTGTCACTGCACAGATGTCAAATGTTCTCCATTTTAAGGAGTGCCTCGAGTGAGTGCATTTTGAGGTTTAGACTTCTAGCATTGAGTAGCATTGCCCTCAGATTTTGCTTGCTTGTACCTGTTATGGTGGTGAATTTGTCATTTGAACCTTGCCTAAAAAGGCACTATAGGGGTGGCAAGAGCCTTTGCCAGAATCCAGAATCCCAAGGGCGACAGGTGCAGGCCATCTCTGGCAAAGCATCGTGGTCTGTCGATCATGTCATCCCAGGCAGACAGATACTGGATTCCCTTAGAATGACACCAGAAGCTTAGACAGTTGTTGAAGTCAATCATTTTGTCCTTGTACTGTGGTATCATTCTGGGTGATGGCAGGATGCTTCTCAGGGCTAGGGTCATACCTGCCTGGGCTACTACATCAGAGAGCTCCACCATTTCTCTTTTCATGTAGTTCAGGGAGGTACGTCTCAGGTCCTTCACACCAACATGGACAGTGACAGAGTCATATTTGTACTTGTGGAGTGACCTGAGTGCGTGCGTTTTGTTGATGTCATACAAAATTTAATTAATTATTTTTGCGATACAAAATCTAATTATTTATTTTTGAGATACATAATCTAATTATTTATTTTTGAGATACAAAATCTAATTATTTTTCAGATACAAAATCGAATTATTTATTTTTGAATAAAAAACTCAACACTCATTAAATCCAAACCATATAATAGGGGAACAGGTTGCCACTATAAATTATTTAGGGATTTCACTATGTGGAAATATTAATATAACTTTAACTACAAACTATAAAAATTTATTAACTACCTTAAAATCATTAACAGAAAAATGGAACAGATTATACCTAAAATTCGAGGATAGATTACAATTAATAAAGATGATACTACTTCCGAAAATAAATTACATAGTGGAGATTATTCAGGAGCTATTCGAGAGGATAGAAATTACTTCTGAAAATATAGCTAGGCAGTGGGATAAAATTAAGGTGGAGTTTAAAAATAGGGTGGAAATAAAAGAAAGGGAGCCATGTTTAAGAAGTGTCAAGAATTGTTTAGTGGGAGCGACAAATGTTAAAGTATTGCAGAATACTTGCAGAAGACGATCAGCTGCAGTATGCTAAGCAGAAAATAAGAAATTACTTTGACAATATACACAAGTTTAGAATGATTGCTGTTAAGCAACTGCTTTTTGATAACACTAGAGCACAAAAACTTTTAGCATAACTCGGGCAACAGAAAGTAGAAAGGGCTGTCGCCAAGCTTGAGGAGCGTATAACAAGGAAGGTAACGAGATCTTGTAGAGGTATTAGAAATATTTAATAAATTCTATAAAAGCATAGAAGTATGGAAATCAAGAACAGATACAAATGGAAATGTTTATGGAAGAATTAAGGTTAGAGGTAGATGAGGCTCAATTTCTAACGGCTAGGATAGGAGGAGATGAGATAAAAATTGTGATGTATAACCAATCTACATGAAAATCTCCACAAATAGATGGTATTCCTCTGGAAGTTTGGAAGCTAGGAGGGAAAAAACTGATAATGATCTGGAAAGTTTTGTTAAGCATTAGTTGAAGAGAAGTTCCAATATCCTGGAAGAAAGCAGTGGTAGCTATAATAACTAAAAAGAGTAAAGATCCATCTTCATACAGGCCAATTTCAGTACTAAACCATGATTATAAAGTGTCCATGTCTATCATGGCTAAAAGAGTGGCAAAAGTAATGCCAAAATGGATAGATATGGATCAGTGTGGTTTTGTTGAATGGAGGCAAACATTTGACAACATTAACAGAACATTGATGATCCAAAGGGAAGCAAAATGTAAGAAAATACCATTGTTGTTGGTGGGTCTTGATGCAGAGAAAGCATTTGACAGAGTAAGCTAGGACTTTGAGCAGAACAATGGAATCATTTATACTTCCTGAAAAAATTATAAGGTTGATTAGGAGGATATATGAGGGATCGAAGGTGAAAATGGAAGAGGGTGGGTCCTCTCTGATAATTTCTGCTTGAGCAGAGGAACCAGGCAGGGGTATCCTCTTTCTCTTTATTATTTGCTTTCTATTTAGAACCATTGGCAAAGAAAATAAAGATCTCAGAAATTTAAGGATATAATTGGTATGGTAGTCAAGAAAAGCTGTCTGTGTTTGCAGATGATATAATTTTATACCTGACAAAACCAGAAAGAGACCTCACAGTGTTGTGGAACATTTTGAGACAGTTTCATATCTTTTCAGGATGTAAAATTAATGAAACTAAAAGAAAGACAATAGAGGTAAATTATGTACTCACATATGAATTAAATCAGCAATATCCATATTTATCGGGCATGATGAAATGGTAGTATTTAGGAGTATGGATTAAGAATGATTCTGGTGTGGCAGCTAAAGATATGTGGGAAGAGACTAAGCAAAAGATAATACAAAAACTGAGAAAATGGAAGCTTTGTTATATGGATATGGATAGTAAGATAGAAGCATTTAAAATGTTTTAGTCCCATTAGTCTTATACACAGGTCAGGCATATTTTTATCAACCAGAGAAGTTGTGAATAGCAATTAATAAAGAGATGAAGGACTTTATCTCGGAGTTGAAGATGACAAGAGTCAAGTGGAATAAGATGATTCTTCCAGTAGAACAGGGCGAATCGGGATTACCCGGTTTGAAGGGGTATTTTAGAGCTACAAACTTAATGCTCCAATACATAGTACAAGCAGAAAACTATAATTCAAAGTGGAAAGGGATGATGATGAAACAGGGGAAGCTCACAAGGAGATACTGGAATTTTGGATGCAAGCATTTAAGAAGAATAACAATAATCATGCTAAAAATTGTATCTGTAAAGTAGCAGAAAGTATCCTAAGAACTAAGCTGACATGGGAATGGAGAATGGAGATTCTGCTGATAGGGATGACTGCAATCAGGGATATAAGACAGTAGGCAAGAGGGGGCTGGAATTTATTGGAGAAAACTGGCAAAGGAACCAAGGTATTAGGAAAAAGTAACTAGAGAGGGAAAGATGATAAAATGGGAAGACCCAAAGAATTTATTTGGACTGCAGGTTAGAGATTGCCTTCCTTGTCAAGGACTGATATCAGAGTATAGGCAAAGAGAAAGAATCGGAGGGGGGGTAAATGAAAGACCAGTACTGGTAGAGTTTTTAGCAGAATCTAGAATAGAAATTGACATTAAAAAAGGAATAATTAGTAAAGCATATAAAATATTGCATAACTATTAGAATCAATCAGTGGAGGTTAGAAAGGATTGGGAAGAGAGATTGGGCAAGCAATTCCCACAAAAATTGGAGGATATATTTATGTCTCCAAAATATGCAACAAAATACAGAATATTTAGGATTTTTTTATTGCAGATGTTGATGTAGATATTTTTATACCCCAAGTAGACTCCAGAGATTTTTTACTCTGGTAGATAGCAAATGTTGGAGGTGTGACGTGGAAGAAAGTGGTAATTGGGAACATGTTTCTAGGAATGTGGTGAGTTGGTGGACTTTGAGGAGTCCCTGCGGGATGCACTGTTGGAGATGCTGGGTGGTCAGATTGGTGTGATGAGGGAGATGATTTTTCTGAGCTATGATACAGAACTGCCTAGACATGGCAAGGCCTTGCCGTGTCTAATTATGGTGGCTGCCAAAAAAGCAATTACTAGAAAATGGAAATAAAAAGTCAAAACCAGCTATACTAGAAGTACTGAATATAGTAACAGGGGTAAAACAACTGGAAATTAGATCATTAGAAAAGGGTATGAGCAAACTACATAGGAAAAACATAGGAATTGTGGGAACAATACATACAGGGGAGGAATGAGGTTAAAAAGAAGGCAGGACTTAAATGAGCTATGTAATGGTTGAATGAAAATGATTGGGTAGATTATAAATGATGTATAATCTTTGCAACTCGGAGTGTGGTTTGTGATATAAAATACTTGCATCTAGGATTGTGTTGGTATGGTTTGTTTTCATTTATATAAATGTATGATTGCCTATGTTGTAAGTGATGGTTTAATAAAGTTATTTCTGCTTTAAAAACAAAAGGGTAGGAACTGAATAATTTATGTAGTGTTGCTTAGGTTATAGGATATATAGCAATATATGTGAAGTATGTTTGTAAACGTGAACTTGTTAAGACAGTGTGATTACTTTTGTAAAAATGGAAATTTGCCTGTGTCACAATTGATAATTACATAAAGATGTTCAAAAAAAATCACAACAAATCTCAACTAGAACCAACTCAAATATTGGAGTTTATCGGAGCTTTGTTCACCACAGTATGTTTGGCAGCCTCCCTTCCTTTACCAAGGGTACAAACTGTATGTTTCCAGGTAAAAAAGATCATTCAAAATTCTTCTGTCTCAGCTCGACTGATCCTTCAGGCATTAGGGTCATTGTGTGCTGAAATAGTTTTGACTCTGTTACCAAGATACCTCATGAGAATTTTCAATGGATCGTAGTGATTCAGTGGTCTATTCTTCACCAACCTTTATCCACTCAAATCAAGATAACTCTGGCATGCAAAAATTACCTCCTTTGGTGGATTTACTCTGATCAGATAATGCATGGTTACCCCTTTATTCTACCTAAGTTCCAGGCCATATTTATCACTGATGCTTCCCAAATTGGGTGGTGGGGCACTTCTTGGGAAAGACAGTCCAAGGCACATGGTCCCCCAAAGAGGCCACTGTGCATATCAGTGTCCTAGAAATGAGAGCTCTCCTTCTAACTTTGCAGATCTTCCAAGACACTATGCCCTCCGGGACAATTGGGATCCAGATGGGCAATATGTCAGTTGTCTGGTACAAAAACAGTCACAGAGAAACCAAATCTCATCTCCTGTGTCAAGAAGATTTGAGAGTGTAGTAGTGGGAGATCTCATCCAGTCGATTTCTGATAGCAACGCACATTCCGGGAAAATCCATCGTGGTAGCAGACAAGTTAAGCAGGTCCTTTCTGATGCCTCATGCATGATCTCTCAACATGAAAGTGGAAGAAAAGATATTCTGCAGATGGGGCCAACTTTCCTGTGACCTGTTTGCGTCTACCATCAGTAACAAGTTCAGCAGATTCTTTGCCCTGATCCCTCCACTGGGGAATCACCAAGAGATACTCCTTTCCATGACTGGCCCCCCAGTCTCCTGTATGCCTTTCTCCCAGTACCTGTAATTTCCAAATCCCTTCAGAAAGCATCTCGATTAAAGAGTGCAGTCATCCTAATTGCTCCTTGTTGGCCTCATCAGATTTGGTTCCCCTTTCTTTGGCCTCATCTTTTTCACCAGCCATGGATTCTGGATCCAGTTTCAGACATCCTGTCATACCTAACAGATAATGATACACCTGGATATTTTAGGCCTAAAGTTGACCTCATGGCTTCTCCACTTCCACTGATAGCTAATCAGAGCAGGCTGTCTTCCCCCATTCATTACATTCTCTTATCTTCCCACAAAGCTTCCTCTAGAAATATTTACAGAAGTAAAAGGCAAAGATTTGTTGTTTGGGTGCAGTAAAATGACTATGGTCCCTTTTCAGCACCAGTACCTAAAGTTCTTGAGTTTTTAATTTTTAATGGATTTGCTAGTTCTTCGGCTGTTAAAGTACAACTTTCTGCCATTTTTAATTTTCACATTAGAGTAAATATAATTCATCTTTAGCTTCTTCCAATCTTTGTAAAGGTTTTATAAGGGGAACCTTCTATGTTCTTCGTGTTTCACTGTTGCAGTCATTACATTTGGGTTATCGGCCTGCAGGTAGCCCTCAGCCTGCCTGAATATCAGTCTTCGATTCCTGCGTCGGATGCTGTCTCTTCTTCCATGGCATCAGGTCATCAGGGGTATAAAACATGCAGCCGATTCGCCATTACATCAGTCTTTCTTGCCGAGCGGTGCCCGAAGCAGAAGCAGTTCACAAGTGCCGGTCGGCCAACTCCTAAAAATTTCGTTTTTGAGTTTCATAACCGAAGTCTTCAAAAAAGCTAAGTACCCCGTTGGGGATTCTTTTTCTTGCTCTTAACCGATGTCAGTAAAAGTTAACAATTATATTACCTGTGGAAAGCAAATACCTCATAAAGATTTTCATCCGTACTGCATTCCTTGCCTTGGCCCAGACCACGACGTCCCTCGCTGATTGTTTTGTGCTTTATTCAACCCCTGAACTATTCGTCGTCGGTCTATTTTTGCAGCAAATTATTTTGGTACTCTGTTTAACTATCCAGAAATGTCTTCGGTAAGCCATCCGACTACCGATATTCTGAAAAAACATAAAGATAAAGACAGAGACAGACCGCATAGGTCCAAAACTGCCGACGACACTTCCGTTAAGCTAGTCGCCAGTTTGCCGGTACTCAGTGAGGTGCTTTCACAGCCCCTGATACTCGCTACTTCAGATTCACAGACCTCTGCTGTGACCCATTCGGAGTCCGGTATGCTGTGAGATGCTTCTTCGACTATGGAACCTGCCAATGTCTATACCTTGGATGGGTCCAGAGCCGCTGTGCAGGCACTGGCTTCTGAGGGTGTATTCAGGCCTACAGACTTGCATTTCAAAACAACGCCATCTTCTTCTTCAAGGCCTAAAACTTGACCCACGCCTGGAAAACAAACGTCCAAACTGTATGGTCAGGCCCATATGCCTAAAGAACAAATGATAAGAATGGCTGAAGACCTTATTACTTTATTTAGGGGAAGCCAACCATCCCCCTCTAAGAGACCTAGAACTGATTTTCCTTCTGATTCTTCTGATCAGGATTCTGAAATTTCTGTTTTTTTGATTACCAGGATTTGCCCTTATCTACCTATGAGGATTCTGATGCAGAGGATTCCATTCCCTCTGCTTCCCCTCCAGAAGATTTTTCTTTTGGTGAAACCTTGCACTCTGTAAGGGAGCATTTCCGCTGGGAAAGCCAGGATTACTCTGACTCCAAAAAGACGCTTACGGAATTCTTACTCCTCCTTCAACACAGGCCTTTAGCTATCCCTCCTGTTCTGGACATTGTAGATGATGCCTTCTTGAAATCTAGCATGGCCCCTGACTCTTTACCTCCAGCTCCCAGAAAACCTGATAGGTATTACAGAGTACTTGACTCAAACAAGTTTTTCTTCAAGAATCCTACTGCGGATCCAGATACCATTTCCCAAGGACCAAAAGGCATTAAGGCTACTACTGCCAAAAAACCCTACCCCCTCTCATAGAGATTCCAAGGCCCTGGACAAATGGGGTAAGAAGGTATATACACTTCTGCTACTTTGGCCATTAGGGCCTTAAACTGCCAGTTTCATATGTTAAAGTATCAACAGCATGTTATGGGACTACTTAAACAGAAAATTATGTTGATTCCTGACTGAACTGAGCATAAAGAATTACAAGATTTAATGTATTCTGTGGAACAAGTGGATAAACATACTTTGCAATGTGGTTTTGACTCTTTAGAAGCATCTTGCAGGGCTGCTGTCACTGGGTCTGTACTTAGAAGGCATGCTTGGCTTAAGGAGCAAAACTTGTCAGGTCATGTTAAAGCTAAATTACTGTATGCTCCCTTAAATTAAGACCACCTGTTTGGCAACAAAGCAGAAGAAGTCCTTAAAAAGATGGAGGAAAAAGCTAAATCTATGCAAACTGTTAAAGATTTCCTACAAGTACAGCCTCCCAGATTTAGTAGGCATTGGCCTTTTAGGAATTGGTCCTTTCCAGTCTCTTCCAGGCCTTCTCAGTCCAAACCCAGGAACAGCAGACCACCTAGGCTACAGTCTCAAGGTACACACAGGCCTAAGCAGTGGGGGGCTCCCACTTCCAAAGCTGGAAGTAGTAAGACTCCCCCCTATGGAAAAATGTCACAATGACTTAACCTTAACCCTTCCAAGCCCTGCTCAACTGCCTGCTCCCTTGGGGGGGGGGGGGAGAGATTGCCCTGCATGCAAAAAACTGGGAACTCATTACCCAGGACAAATGGGTTTTAAATATAGTTTTTCAAGGGTACAGATTCCATTTCCACACATTACCAACTCCAAACGGTTGGCCAGACCTACCCCCAAATCAGTGGGAAGAGGCTCAACAGCAGGTTCTCTCTCTTCTAAGTATCAGTGCTATTCAGCCTGTCCCAGCAGAAGAAAGGGGACAAGGTTTTTACTCAAGACTTTTCCTGGTACCCAGAAAAGATAGCTTCTGGCATCCTATCCTGGACCTCTCTATTCTAAACACCTTTTTGGTAATCCCAAATTTCAAAATGCTAACACTTCAACAGCTGCTTCCTATGCTAGGCAAAGATGCCTGGTTGGCAACCTTAGACTTAAAGGAATCTTACCTGCACATTCCAGTAAGGGAATCTTGCAGGAAATTCCTACGCTTCAGAGCAGGCTCCATGCACTATCAGTTTTCTGCACTTCCCTTTCTTATCTACTGTGCCCAGAGTATTCACAAAGTGTCTAGCTCCAGCCATTGCATTTTGCAGGCAGAGAAATATTCAAATATACCCATACCTGGATGATTGTCTGATTCAGGCAGAAAGCCAGGACATGCTATTAAAACATCTGGCATTTGTAAAGAAACTTCTAACCTCACTGGGGTACACCATAAACGAAAAGAAATCTCATCTAGTACCCTGCCAACAAATTGCATTCCTGGGAGCAAGCTTGAACACAACTTCCCAGATGGCTTACCTCACGCCAGAGAAACAAGATTATTTGATAGCCTACTTCAAACTACTGGCCTCAAAGACCCAGCTATCTGCAAGGAAAATCCTGCAAGCCCTGGGGTTCATGGCCTCTTGCATTCTACTAATTCCATATGCAAAACTGCATATGAGGAAACTACAATGGTATCTAAAAAGCCTATGGTGTCAACATTCTCAGGACCTGGAATCAATGATTCCTATCATTCCTTGTATAAAGACAGAGTTCCTTTGGTGGGCAGAGGCCTGCCACCTCAACAAGGGGCTCCCTTTCAATCTGCCCTCTGCCACCCAAACCCTGACTACAGATGCATCAAACTATGCATGGGGGGGCTCACTTGGCAGGGCGGTGCATTCAGGGCAAATGGAACCCGAGTCAGATGCATCTGCATATCAACCAAAAAGAAATGTTAGCTGTACAGAATTCCCTGACAGCCTTCAAAGACCACATCCTTCCAGGACAGTTATTGGTAAAGACAGACAACACCACAGTTATGTGGTACATAAACAAGCAGGAGGGAACCCACTCGTACCCTCTCTGCAGACTAGCCATGGCTCTGTGGAACACAGTCTTGAGCTACCAAGTGCACCTGCAAGCTCAATTCCTGCCAGGCAAGCTAAACTTACTGGCAGATGACCTAAGCAGAAATCTCATGGACCCACATCAGTGGAAACTGGAACCAAAAATATTCAACCTATTGAGGAACAAATGGGGGACCCCAGAGATAGACCTGATGCCTCCCCTCAGAACTACCAATTGGACAAATTCTGCACAAGGACTCCCCACAGTCAAGCTTGGAAAGTGGATGCCCTGTCCTTTACCTGGGAAAGCCTCTCAGTTTATGCCTTTCCCCCTCCGCCTCTCCTCTCGAAGGTTCTGCTAAAGATCAAACAGGACAAACCAAGGACAATACTGATTGTGCCAGACTGGCCTCGCCAGCACTGGTAACCCCTCTTGCACAGTATGATACTGCTGGATCCATGGCAGCTACCTCAGACACCTTCCCTGCTGTCCCAGCAGGCAGGCCAGATCCTGCACCCTCAGCTTCAAACCCTGAACCTTGCAGCCTGGCTAATTCCTTGAGCTCTCCAATAGCATCCCTCAGTAAGCAGGTCCTAGATGTCATTCTGGAAGCAAGGAGACCTAGTACTAGAAAATCCTATGCTGAAAAGTGGAAAAGGTACTGTTCCTGGAGCCAGACTCAGGGGATGGGCACTACGGTGCCCAGCTTGCCTCATTTTCTTCAGGACTTAACAGAGATGCTCCACAAGGGCCTTTCCTTCTCGTCAATTAAAATTCATACTTCTGCCATTTCAGCACATTATAATACTGAACCACCCCTCTTCTCACAGCCCCTGTTAAAGCAATTCCTCAGAGGGGCTAAAAATTTAAGAACCCCCAGGCGAGCCCCTACTCCAGCCTGGGACCTTAACTTTGTATTGGAAAACTCACTCTCCCTCCATTTGAACCAGCTGCAACTGCAGAGTTGAAATTCCTTTCTTGGAAAACAGCCTTCCTTCTAGCCATCACTTCAGCAAGAAGAGTGTCTGAATTACAGGCCATCATGGCAGTGGAGCCCTTCATTATCTTCCATGCAGACAGGGTATACCTCAGGGACAATCCTTCCTTTATGCCCAATGTGGTGTCTAGTGTAGCCCTAAATCAGTCCATTCATTTGCCTACCTTTTTCCTGAATCCACAAAACAAAGGAGAAAGAATATTGCACTCTTTGGATGTGCACAGACAGCTTAGATTTTATTTGG